>NW_020174938.1:0-1411 GCF_003031525.2 Neophocaena asiaeorientalis asiaeorientalis
TAAAGCAATTATACTCCAATAAAGATGTTAAAAAAAGAACATACTGATAAAATAGACTTCATCACAATTAAAAAACTTTTGCTTATTAAAAGCTATCATTAACAAAATGTATAGGCAAGCTCCAGATTCAGAAAAAAATTCACAAGACACATATCTGACAAAGAACGTGTAGCTAGAATATATAAACAAGTCAAAAATAAAGTGACAACTTTTAACATGTGCAAAAACCTTCAACAGACACATCATAAAGGAAGATATGAATGGTTAAAAAGCACATGGAAAGATACTCAATACATATCATTAGTCACTAGGAAAATGCAAATTAGAATCACAATGAGATACCACTATGTTCACACTGTAATTAGGTTAAAATTTTCAAAACTCACAATACCAAGTACTGACAAATTGTTGAGCAACTGGAACTCCCAAAGTTTGCTGATGGGAGTGTAAAACAGTACAACCACTGTGGAAAACAGTGTAGTATTATACTTTTAAGTATTTACCCAAGAGAAATTAAAATGTGTATACACCCAAAAACTTGATAGGAGCTTAATTTACAAATGCCAAAAATTGGAAACCCAAATGTCTATCAACATATGAACAGATAAAAATTTGTGGGACATGCACACAATGGATATGTTCAGCAATGAAAAAGAACAAACTATATACATGCCACAACACAGATAAGTCTGAGAAACAGTATACAGTTGACCCTTGAACAACATGGCTTTTAACTATGTGGGTCTACTTATACATGGATTGTTTCCAATAGTAAATACTATAGTACTACACAATCCCCGGTTGGTTGAACCCATGGCTGTGGAAACATGGATACAGAGGAACTGCAGATACGGAGGACCAATAAGTTATACGTGGATTTTTTGACTGTATGGAGAGTCAGTGCCCCTAACCCTCTCATTGTTCAAGGAGCAACTGTACTTAGTAAAAGAAGCCAGCCACAGAGGAATCTGATTTCATTTGTATGCATTTCTAGAACAGGAAAAACTAATCTATAATGATAGAAAGCAGATCAGTGGTTACCAAGCACCAGGAGTGGTGGAAGACTGACTGGAAAAGAGACACAAAGACACTCTGTGGAGTAATGGAAGTGTTCTAAACTTTGACAGGAGTATGGCTTACGTGAGTATCTAGATTTGGCAAAACTAAACAATCTGTACATTAGAGATCTCTACTTTCACTTAAATAAATCATACTGCAATGAAAAGAAAAGTCTATAGATACAGATAAGTATGCATAAAAAGGATATATATGCCAAAATATTAGTATCAGAATTATAGTGTTTTTCCTATAACTTAAAGATTTTCTTTAATAAACTAGCATTATTACTATATATAGTATATATTACTATATATTATATTAATATATGTGTGTGTATACATATATATATATA
>NW_020174938.1:1422-72095 GCF_003031525.2 Neophocaena asiaeorientalis asiaeorientalis
TATATATATATATATATATATATATATATAAAACTATACTATACTTCCCTGAAGGACCTCACTGAAAAGGTGACATTTGAGCAAAGACCTGAAGGAGGTAAGGGAGCTAAGCCCTATAGATAAAAGTAGGAAGAGCCATCCAGGAAGAGGAAAACTGAAGTACTGAAGTTTAAAAGCCCTGAGGTTTTGAGAAGAGAAGTGACGTGATGACATTTTAACAGGTTCACTTTGGCTAGCGTGTTTGGAATAGACAGTAAGGAGCCAAGGATAGAAACAAAGAAACTAGTCAGAGGAGTACAGCAATAATCCAGGTGAGATATGATGGAGGCTTGGTTGAAGGAGGAAGTAGTAATGCTAGAGAAAGACAGTCAAATTCTGAATGTATTTTAAAGCAAAGCTAACATTATTTGCAGTTAGATTGGATGAGTAGTGTGGGAGAAAGAAAAAGGTCAAGGACAACTTCAAGGGTTTTGGCATACACAACTAGAACAGAGCACCTGGTCATTACGATAGGGAAGACTATGGGACAAGAATGGGTTTTTTTTTCGGGAGGGGTGTTGCAGAGAAGAAAGCAGGAGCTTGTTGTTTGGACATACTAAGTTTGAGTAAAACTGAAGATATATAAAATTGGTAGTCATCAGCAAATGGAGAATATTTAAAGCCACAGAACTGGGTCAACTAGCCAAGGGAATGTGTACACAGAGGGAAAAAAAAGAGAGGTCCAAAGAATGGACTCTACAGCATTTCAGGACCTCAGCAAGTTCTTAGCACAAACTAGAAATGAAGGTCAGTAATACCCTGAAGTATATACTGCAAAACTATTTTTAGAAACTTGGAGGAACTTCAAAAAATATAATCAAAAAAGCCTTTTCTATTCTTTGCCTGAATGAGTACTCTCAAGTTTTCACTGATGCTATAAGATGAAATCGACACCTTTTTAAATTACAATCTGAAATTGGAAACTATAGAGAGATAACCCCTGTTCACCATTATTCTAGACCTGTATTTCTGTAATCCCATGGGTGAAGCTTCTCTATCTTTCAAACCATTTGGGAATAAAGGTATAACAACACATTCAGACTACCTTCCTTCAAATAGCAAAGAACTATCTTCTAAGGAGGAACTACATTTGTGTCCTCAAACAAGACTCATCAGTCATCAGATGATGCTCAAAGCTTGTGAGGTAATGATATTCTACACAGCTGTCTGATCCTCAGATATCACTTTGGAGGCAGATGATAAACTACAGATCTGACAACTCACTTTCCATCTCAAGATATTTCTTGAACTTTTTCTTGTTGTGACAGGCTACCAAATTGATTAAACCTAGTCATGGTATTTGACACTACAGCCAGCAGACTTCTATTTGTTGATTGCTATTGATTTTCTTTGATACTTCATTTAAAAATCAATAGTTGGAAAGAAAAATAGGCTTGGTTTACACATACTTAAACATACTGTTGTATGCTGAAGGAGGCACAAGTTTGGCAGGGCTTTGGCATCCAATTATAAGAAGAGCTCTTAACAGGTAAAAGCAAGGGCTTCAGATCGATATGCAGTTTTCTTTCTTAATCAAAGAAAGTGGCTATAAATTAGGCTCATCAGTGTTATTTTCAAGGCTTTCTTGAAGCAAACAAGTTTAAACTTTTTTGGCGGGGAGACAGGGTCTTCCTTGGATTTACATTAAAAAAGATACATCACTAAGAGTTTTTCTTTGTTTTTAAGGATATTTTTAGTACCTGAAGTTCATCCGGGCTTTTATCTTTTTGGCTTTTTTTTTGTTTTTTTGCCGCTCTTCTCCATCTTTCAAAGGCTCTGGTGGAGCTGCACTTTCAACCACAATGTCAATAATATACTTCTTTAAGGAAAGGTGCTCCTGCAAGATAAATAAATGAAATAATGGTGATGATGATGATGATTAAGAAATAACATAGCATTGATACAGACTACAGTGAGTATGAAAGAATATATAGATGAAAGTAAAAGTAATCTCTATGAAATACTGGTTTCAAAAATTGCTTGGGGAAAAACTGAAGAAACTGTTTTACTTGAGATTTTCATTGACTCACCAAACCTTTGCTGCACATCAATTGCGCTAAATGCTAAGGATACAGCGACATATCCCTGTGCCTTGCAACCCTACACTGCAGTAGGAGAGGTAAAATATGTACACAAATGTATAATACCAAGCTTGAGAGTTAAGAGTGCTATAGGAGCTCAAAAGGGGAAACAAGATCACTGTTCACTCAGGGTAAAGAGCAAAGATTTTAAGAAGGAAGCACCACGTCTGCTATCCCTTGATTGAATTTGAACATATGGATATTGGGGATGTGTGTATTTGTTTGGGCTGGTAGTTGGTAAAGGCAGCAGGAAGGAGAAAGGAAAAGGGCATCTCAGAAAACAGGCAGAGATGAGAAAGTGGAAGGTGGTTACGGGCAGCAGAAGTTGGCCCCAGTGCCCTCCTTAGCCATCTTGGATTTTACGGCTCATCACTGTAATCACTCCCTTGCATGTACACAACTCGCTTGCCCCTCTGTTCTTCTTTCATACTTGCATGGAAAAATCCTAACCCTAAATCCAACTCCTTCCCTACTCTGTACCCATAACTGAGCAGATTAATATGGCTATAATTACAAACCATGTTGACTACTCTAACTTTAAATTTATGACATTACACCTCAAATGGGCTCCAGTATTGCCAGGCAATCAAGCAACCTTAGTCTACCCACATTCTCCTTCCTAGAAATTATTTTAGACCCTCTCCTTAAATTTCCAACACCATTAGCACTGTAGATCACTTCTTCCTCCCTGACACTCTTTCTTCACTAGGTCACTAGACATCACATTGTCCTCCTAACTCCAGCTGTACCTTCTACGTTTTCCTTGCTAGATCCTTTTCCTCTTCTTGACTGGTAAATGTTAAACATCTCAGACCTATCTTCAGATCCTCCCTCTTCTCTATTCAAACTTATCCATCAAGTGCAGTGACTTGAAACATTATTCACACAGGCAATTCCCAAATTTTTATCCCTAGTCCAGACCTCTCCCCTGAACTCCATTCCTATATCAAACTGTCTCCTGAAAATCTCCACTTAAGTAGAATATTTCCACCATAAGCATTTCTAAAATAATATTCTACAACAAAACTCTTACGCTCCCAATATAAATTGCTCTTAGAGTGTTCAGTAAATGGTCCCACTATTTGTACAATTGCTCACATCTAATACACTAGTAACTCCTATCAGCTCTACTTTCAAATATACCCATATTAATCCCAATCCAACCACTTCTCCCCACCACCATCACCTAGTCTAAGGCATCATCAGCTCTCATCCATATTATCGCAATAGCCTCTTAAATGTTCTTGCAGCTTCTATGATCTCCAAATCTTTCCTTTACAAAATCAGCGACTTTTAAAAATATAAATCACATCATATCATTCCTCTTATCAAAATCTTGAGTTCTCATCACATTTAGGGTCAAATCCAAAGTCCTTACCATGGCCTACTAAGCCCCCACATCATCAACCTCTCTCACCTCATCTTACACTACTCTCTCCTTTGTTCACTCCTTTCTATCCACAGTGGAGTGGATGCTGTTGTTCCCCACATTCATCAGGAATGGTACTGCGTCAGGACTCTTGTTTCCTTAGCCAAGAATATTCTTCTCCAAGTACTTGCATAGTCTCAGGTAAAATGAACACCCAATCTTAAGTAACACCTTCTATTATTTGCCATCTTCTTATTTTGTTTATTTTTCTTCATAGGACTTGTCTAATATTAGTGCCTAACATCAATATTCATTTGCAATCTCCTGCACTAGAATATAAGTTTCATGAGGGCACTGACTTCGTTTTGCTCAGTGATGTTTCAGTGTCTGGTACTGTGCCTGGCATACGGTAGGCACTCAATAAGTAAATGTTAAATGAATGATGAGAAGAGCATGAGGTAATAAGATCTAAAATAGTATTTGTGGTCAAATGAATGAAGGTGGTCAAAATGTACAAACTTCCAGTTATAAGATAAATAAATCATGGGAATGTAATGTACAACATAGTGACTATAGTTAACAATACTGTATTGTATATTTGAAAGTTGCTAAGAGAATAGATCCTGAAAGTTCTCATCACAAGAAAAAAAAAATGTTAACTATGTGTGGTGATAGACTTTAACTAAACTTATATGGTAAGTAAGTTTACATTTCATACACTATATATATCAAACATTATGTTGTACACCTAAAACTAACACAAATGTTCTGCCAATTATATCTCAATTAAAAAAAGACAAAAATAGTATTTATGAGGGTTTATTCTACAACATATATTGAGGTAAGTACTTTACATACGATCATTTAGTCCTTTATACTAAAAGGTATATATTGTTGTTATTCCCATCTTAACTATGAGGAAACAAACACATAATCAAATAACTTTTCTGAAGTTAAAAGGTCAAGATCATGACTAAGCAGCTTTGGAGGTAGTAGTGCTAGAGCCTAAGTTTAAACCCAGACAGTATGGTTATGGAGTCTGTATTCTTGACTAGTACCTTACATATATGGCTGGAAAATGAGTTTGAGTCATAGAGTTGTGCTCATTATGAAAATTTTATGCTTAGTGAAGTCAGAGAAAGACAAATCTTTTATGTTCTCTCTTGTATGTGGAATCCAAAAAATAAAACAAATGGATATAACAAAACAGAAACAGACTCACAGTCACAGAGAACAAACTAGTGGTTACCACTGGGGCGAGGGATGGGGAGGGACAAGACAATGGAAGGGGATTAAGAGGTACAAGCTACTAGTTATGAAATAAATAAAAGGATGTAGTGTACAGCACAGGGGATATAAATATATATGTTATATAATATATAACTGTAAGTGGAGTATAATCTATGTAAATATTGAATCACTGTGTTGTACAACTGATAAAAAGAAACTTTTCAATTCATAAACCTACCAAAAAAGCAAAACAGAAACACCACAACCAAAGGCAGAAAATATTCTCTCAAATGCAGAAGCAATTATTTTCTTTATTTAATCATTTATTAAATACTTACTGTGACCAGCAAAGGGCCAAAGTGCATACATTATTTCCTAAAATCTTCACAACCCCATAGAACAGGTGGCAATATGTTTACATTTTACAGATATTTAACAAAGGCTCAAAGAGGTTCAATATTATGTCCATGATCACAAAACTCAAGTTCAAAACCACAACTGGCTGACTTCACAAGACCAACCTTTTTTACTACTCCACATTCCCTCCCGCTACACTGCTCATGTGGGCTGAGTCTCTGACATCTAATTTCTATCACTGCGTTAAGGAAAGGAAATCTTCCAAATGACATCTTCAATTTTGTGAAAAGTTCAATTATACTATTTTCAGTTGTACATAAATGTTATTTACATATCTAATAGAATCCATTAAGTATTAATAGGATCCTTATTATGAAAATGCAGACATTATATAGAAAAATTTGGATTCTATCCAGAACAAAAAAATTGCATCAAAAAAAAAAAGACATTACATTAACATACACATTCACACATACAACACACATCATGCCCTCAAATTTATGTTAATTTTTTAAAAACCTCAAAACTAAAAACAAATGAGAATATATATTTTTGTTTAACTTTTTTCTTAATATAAAATCAACATGTTAATTATAGAAAATATGAATAAAACTAAGAAATAAAAATCTCCTATAATCTTAACACCTAAAAATAATTATTTGAGTATATCATCCAGACATTTTTATTCATATATATTTTTATTAAAATGAGCATACCTTTTATATTTTATAATCTGCTTTTTAAATTTAATATTGCAAATATATTCATACCATTAAATACTGTTCTAGAACATAATCTACTGATTATAGCAGTACACCTAATTTTACTAAATGCTTTTTTGTTAGATATTTGGATTTATTTTATTTATTCAATATAATAAATACCAGGGCAATAAATACTCCTATAGTTAAAATTTTAAACACAGAGTATATTATTCCTTTATGATCAAATCATAGAACTGAAATTCCTGGGTTACAGATTACACATATTTTTTTTTTTTTTTTTTTTTTTTTTTTTTTTTTTTTTTTTTTTTTAAAATTGTGTATTGTTCTGAGTAGTGTGATGAAGTCTCACACCAATCTGCTACATGGCCTGGATGTAAATCTTCCTTTGTCCAGTGTTTCCATGCTGCACCTACCCGTTAGTCACTTAGTAGCCATCTAGGTTATCAGATGGATTGTGGTACGGCAGTGCTTGTTTTTAAGTAACACTATTTTACTTAATAATGGTCCCAAAGCACAGGAGTAGTGATACTGGCAATTCAGATATTCTCTTACTTGCCTAATTTATAAATTAAACTTTATCACAGGTATTTATGTCTAGAAAAAAACAATACAGCTGACCCTTGAAAAATATGGGGGTTAGTGATGCTAATTCCCACACAGTCAAAAATCTGCATGTAATCTTACAGTTGGCCTTCCATGTTCGCAGATTCAACCAACCACAGATCATTTTATTGAAAATAATCCATATATAAGTGGACTCGCATAGCTCAAACCCGTGTTGTTCAAGGATTAACTGTATATATAGTATTTGGTACTATCCATGGTTTTAGGCATCCACTAGGGTCTTGGAACATATCCTCCAAGGATGAGAGGGGACTACTGTAATGTATTTAGTATTTTTTAAAGAAAGAAATGTGAGCTAAGGATTTTATATCCAGCAAAACCAACTTTCAAGTATGAAAAGCACAGATAAACTGTTATCAACATTTAAAAAAACCTCAGAGAATATTATTCTCATAAGACGTTCCTGAAGAATCTACTACAGAACAAGCCTCAGAAAACCAAGACTAGAGAGACGCAGACATAAGACTCGTGGTAAACATTACACGTACACTTACAGAACTAAGACTACACTAGTGATTAAAAGTTAAAGAAATATAGTTATATAATGGCTATATGTCAGGCTTTTCACAGAATTACTAATAAAAAAAGATGAGGAGAATGGGGAAAACATGAAAAGAATTTTAAACTGTTCTCAGTAATTAACATTGGTGGTAGGATTATTAGTAATGTCATTCTAAGACTGCTGTGTGTGTAATGTGGGATGAAGTAAAGGAGATTATGGGTATTATAATTCTATCATTCCCTGTGTCCTTTATATCCTGAATGCTTGGTATGGAAGAAAAGAGATACAGATACAATATGGAGAAGGTTAAATAAAACCCATGTAGTCCTGAATTTGAATTGTAAGAGTTCATGAGTCCATCGTCATTTAATAAATAATAAACATATATGCACACACATATATGAACTTGTATGTAACATACTCACACACATATCACATACATTTTATTTCTTTATTCTGTAATTCTGTTCACAGTGATCCACCCAGTAGCAATGACCATCCCTTCTTCTGCTCTTAAAATACCCTTTCTCAGTAAAAGTAATTAGGGCTTCTTAATGAAATAGTTAATCATAAACTAAATGTCTTGCCATACCAAGTAGCAAGGTAACTAACAAATTCAACTAGGCTCATGTCAAAAGAACTTGAGAGCAAACTTTAAGAGGCTCCCACTGACCAAAAGATAGCATAATTTGAGCTTTAAAAAAAGGAAATTTTCCAATGACTGAAACCCATCAAAAGTGTTTAATTACAGAGTTTATAATGATATATACATTTTAAAAACTAATTGTGGACACAGTTGAAGGATAATAGGAAACCAACTCATTATACTGAAAACAGGTAAACAATCAAAATTTTAACCTGCCACTTGATAACCAAATAGTAGATGAGGGAAAGCATCTCCTTATAAATGTATTCCAAATAATAAATGCAAATGAAATGTATAATTAGAATATCCCCATATCCATGAATTAATGGATTTAAGTATCCATTAATCAAAACCCAAGAGCATCAACAGCTAATATGTCAACATCACAAAAAGAAAGACAATCAGACATTAAGTTCATCCTGATGAAAGAACTCAGCACCAAATACAGTTTTTCCAAATGGGTTAAACCTTAGCTTGATCAAGCCTCTATATCCGCCTGCCCATGAGCAGGCAATAGAGACTACAGAGGAACATACTGCATTGCAGCAGGCTGCACAGTAACAAAGCTTTAGCAAGTCACACAATTCTTCAGCTAGGAACTGAATTTCCCAGTCCCTCTTATAGCTAGTGGTAGCCATGTGACTGAATTCTCATCAATGGTCTATGAATGCATGTTCAGTGTTTGAAGACCATTCACTTTCTTCCCCTTCTGCAAACTGGAACACAGAAGGGCCTATAACACAGCTCTGACTCTGAAGGGGAGGGCATATCTTAGGGGATAATAGAGACAGAAGATGGATCTCTGAAAAACAACATGGCATAAAGCCTTGGGACTGCTTACCTCAGGACTGACCACTTGGGATTGCTTACCTCAGGACTTTATTGTGAGAAATAAACTTCTATGTTCTTAAAATCACTGTATTTTTGTCACTATTACAGCAGATTAGTCTTTTCCCTAATTAATGCAATTATGTACAAAATTTTATAATAATTATATATATCTTTGCATTTTTATATGTGTATACGTATGTGCATAGAATGACTATAAGAAAATAAGGCAATGGGAGGGAGGCTCAAGAGGGAGGGGATGTGGGGACATGTGTATGTATATGGCTGATTTGCTCTGTTGTGCAACAGAAATTAACACAGTATTGTGAAGCAATTATACTCCAATAAAGACCTATTAAAAAAAAAAGGTGGAAAAGTACTAAAAGTTGTCACTAGATGATTGTGATAGATTTTTAATTCTTTCATTTATAATAAGCATGTATAAGTAGAAGGTAAATCATTTTAAAATAGCTCTTATGAGATGAAATCTGGAATTGACTTCAAAAGAGTATTTGTGGAAAGTGAATGGAACGTCAATAAGACAGGATAAGTTTATCATTGTTACAGCTGAGTGATGATTACAGGAGGCTTGTCGTATTATTCTGACTACTACTATAAATGTTTTAAATTCTCCACAATAATCAGTTTAGAAAATCTTGTAACAAGAAATAATTTGTACACATGCATCTTAAAATTCTATGTTTGTCTTTCCAAAAGGAGTAACTGAAATCACAATATTCCTATCTCTCAAGCATCTAAGAACTGGACTTAAAATGAAATTTACATGTTTGTGCACTATTCAAGTGCTAAAAGTGTGTACTCCAAGTTTGAAATCTATTGTAAGGACAGAAGGAGACAATATCCTGCAGAAAATAATCCTTAATGACATTCTTTCTTAAAACCCCAAAGAACTGCCTAAGGTAAGAAAAATACAGCAGTCTCATCTCCTTTTACCTGAAATGTTGCTTGCTTCAAGTTTTCTATAGTTCTGGCTATCCAAAAATAGAGGTTTTCAGAGATTGATATTCCCGCCTCCATTCTATATGAACAACCAAATAGTTTCACAACAGCCCAGTCTACTTAATAATTAATAAATGTTCAGTTAAAAAAACAAAGAAACTGTAAGTAATTTACTTCTGTAACAATACTACTCTATAAATATATTCACACTGCAGTGAGAGCTACAACAAAATATCAGCAGTAGGGAATTGATTACATAAATTATGGTACATGAATTAATATGATCCTATACAGATTTGATCAGTTTCAAACAACAGTAATGATATTAAAAACATTCATTGTATAATGGTAAATAAAAATTCAGTAGATGCAAAAATCCTCAACAAAATACTAGCAAACAGAATCCAACAACACATTAAAAGGATCATACACCATGACCAAGTGGGATTTATCCCAGGGATGCAAGAATTCTTCAATATACGCAAATCAATCAATGTGATACACCATATTAACACATTGAAGAATAAAAACGATATGATCATCTCAATAGATGCAGAAAAAGATTTTGACAAAATTCAACACCAATTTGTGATTAAAAACTCTCCAGAACGTGGGCACAGAGGGAACCTACTTCAACATAATAAAGGCCATATACGACAAACCCACAGCAAACATCATTCTCAATGGTGAAAAACTGAAAGCATTTCCTCTAAAGTCAGGAACAAGACAAGGATGTCCACTCTTGCCACTATTATTCAACATAGTTTTGGAAGTCCTAGCCACAGCAATCAGAGAAGAAAAAGAAATAAAAGGAATCCAAATTGGAAACGAAGAAGTAAAACCGTCACTGCCTGCAGATGACATGATACTATACAGAGAGAATCCTAAAAATGCCACCAGAAAACAACTACAGCTAATCAATGAATTTGGTAAAGTTGCAGGATACAAAATAAATGCACAGAAGTCTCTTGCATTCCTATACACTAATGATGAAAAATCTGAAAGAGAAATTAAGGAAACACTCCCATTTACCACTGCAACAAAAAGAATAAAATACCTAGGAATAAACCTACCTAGGGAGACAAAAGACCTGTATGCAGAAAACTATAAGACACTGAAGAAAAAAATTAAAGATGATACCAACAGATGGAGAGATAGACAATGTTCTTGGATTGGAAGAATCAACATTGTGAAAATGACTATACTACCCAAAGCAATCTACAGATTCAATGCAATCCCTATCAAATTACCAATGTCATTTTTTACAGAACAAAAAATCTTAAAATTTGTATGGAGACACAAAAGACCCTGAATAGCCAAAGCGGTCTTGAGGGAAAAAAACAGAGCTGGAGGAATCAGGCTCCCTGACTTCAGACTATACTACAAAGCTACAGTAATCAAGACAATATGGTACTGGCACAAAAACAGAAACATAGATCAATGGAACAAGATAGAAAGCCCAGAGGTAAACCCACACACCTATGGTCAACTAATCTATGACAAAGGAGGCAAGGATATACAATGGAGAAAAGACAGTCTCTTCAATAAGTGGTGCTGGGAAAACTGGACAGCTACAGGTAAAAGAATGAAATCAGAACACTCCCTAACACCATACACAAAAATAAACTCAAAATGGATTAGAGACATAAATATAATACTGGACACTATAAAACTCTTAGAGGAAAACATAGGGAGAACACTCTGACATAAATCACAGCAAGAGCTTTTTTGATCCACCTCCTAGAGTAATGGAAATAAAAACAAAAATAAACAAATGGGACCTAATGAAACTTCAAAGCTTTTGCACAGCAAAGGAAACCATAAACAAGATGAAAAGACAACCCTCAGAATGGGAGAAAATATTTGCAAACGAATCAACGGACAAAGGATTAATCTCCAAAATATATAAATAGCTCATGCAGCTCAATAATAAAGAAACAAACAACCCAATCCAAAAATGGGCAGAATACCTAAATAGATATTTCTCCAAAGAAGGCATACAGATGGCCAAGAAGCACATGAAAAGCAGCTCAACATTACTAATTATTAGAGAAATGCAAATCAAAACTACAATGAGGTATCACCTCACACCAGTTAGAATGGGCATCATCAGAAAATCTACAAACAACAAATGCCGGAGAGGGTGTGGAGAAAAGGGAACCCTCTTGCACTGTTGGTGGCAATGTTAATTGATACAGCCACTATGGAGATCAGTATGGAGGTTCCTTAAAGAACTAAAAATAGAATTACCATATGATCCAGTAATCCCACTACTGGGCATATACCAAGAGAAAACCATAATTCAAAAAGATACATGCACCCCAATGTTCATTGCAGCACTATTTACAATAGCCAGGTCATGGAAGCAACTTAAATGCCCATCGACAGATGAATGGATAAAGAAGATGTGGTACATATATACAACGGAATATTACTCAGCCATAAAAAGGAACGAAATTGGATCATTTGTTGAGACGTGGATGGATCTAGAGACTGTCATACAGAGTGAAGTAAGTCAGAAAAAGAAAAACAAATATCGTATATTAATGCATTTATGTGGAACCTAGAAAAATGGTGCAGATGAACTGGTTTGCAGGGCAGAAATTGAGACACAGATGTAGAGAACAAACGTATGGACAACAAGCTGGGAAAGCGGTGGGGTGGGGATGGTGGTGTGCTGAATTGGGCGATTGGGATTGACTTGTATACATTGATGTGTATAAAATTGATGACTAATAAGAACCTGCTGTACAAAAAGAAAAAATCAGTTATTTAAATATGCAGGTGTAGATCCATTTATCTACTCTGTTCCACTTGTCTATTTTCCAATCTAGATACTAATACTACACCATTCTGATTGCTATAACTTTTATAATAAGCCTTATAATCAGGTAGCATAAAATCTCCAACTTTGTTCTTTTTCCAAAGTTGTTTTGGTTATGAATCAGCTTGTAAATTGTATTCTGTTCCACTTGTCTATTTTCCAATCTAGATACTAATACTACACCATCTTGATTGATATAACTTTTATAATAAGCCTTATAATCAGGTAGCATAACATCTCCAACTTTGTTCTTCTTTTTCCAAAATGGTCTGGTTATGAATCAGTTTGTAAATTTTTACAAGAAAGTGGAGAAGTACTGAGATCTTCCTGAATGGAACGCTTGTAGGATAGAGCCTGAGGATTTGTCCAAGGTGTTCTCATTTAAGTATTATTTCCTAAGCTCTGTATTTATCTAAAACAGAGATAATGTAGAAAAAAATGTTAAAAAAGCATATATATAAAAATTCTCAATTAAAAATGGCTACCCTTTTAATACGTCTGATGAACTTAATGTGATTGAGAGACACCGATATTGCTGTTTCCATTACCTTGTGCGTGAGACCTATTAGATGTTTGAAAATACTGACCCCTTGGAAAAGAAGTCTGTGTTAATATAATTGTACATTCTATGTTGTCATATGTAGTGTATCACGTAGACAATGTCTGGCTGTACTTGGAAGACTTTTTGAAATCTGATTGCTACTCAATGATTTTCTGTTTTAAAGAGTGTGAAACAGATCACATATGCAAGTAATAAGACCAAAAATCTTAAGACCAATGTATACAATTAAACCACATAGCTTATATTCTTAAAAATAAAAAAAATTCAGGATTCAATCCTTGCAATGCAGCTTATATATAAATAAGTGTGTAAGATTCATATATTCATATGTAAAGAGCTGAAAATTAGATCAAAATGTTAACAGCAGGCAAACTATATTTTTCTCAAATTTTCCACAATTGATATATATTAATATTTTAATTATTGTGAAATTAATGCTAATAAGGAAATGCAAGGAAAAGGCAAGCTATTTAAAGAAAAGAAGATTGGTTTGTATTAGGTTACAGTTGCTATAGGCTCACTTGTGCTGCAGAAGAATAAGTATAACTACGTAAAAATACACTCATCTTTCTGTATCTATCCACAATCCTAATTATTATGGAACAGGCACGAGGAAAAGCAAAGTATACTCTTTGAGACACAGTATCTACGACTCATTTCCAAAATATGAATCAATCAGGACCAAAAATCATCCAAAGGCCCCTGGATCTCCTTCTTTCCTATAAAAACTTAAAAAATACAGCTCCTACTGTATACAATACAATCCTCAGTGCAAGTACTTATCTGCTACTAACAAGTCAGAAATGAGTCTTCATTGGCTATTCTCAGTATTTGACACTGTTAATTCTAAATATCCATTAAGAGGGGAGACTGTTTTTCCTTAGGAATAGAAAAGCAAATCAATGCAGTCGAAACAGCACTGAACTGTGAGTCAAGATAGCTATACCAGGATAAATTCTACAACTCATGGCTAAGTGACTTCTCTGGGCCTCAGTTTCCTCAGTAGGAAAAAAAGAAAAGGGATTAGACAGTAAATTGTAAAGTCCCCCATTTTCTAACATTCTGGAAATGAATGTATCAAGCCCAAAAGCTAATTAATGATGGCTCACTGTGTACACATATACACACAGACAAATTTAAGTCTAGTTTTAAAGTCACAGTTGTGACTTTTTATATAAAAACAACATTGCTGCAATAAGAAATACCAGTACAACATATAAGGAAACGAATACCTATACAGATGATCTCATCAAAGTTTATACCCTTATTCTTTTAATTACCTTTTACAGCATACTAGACCAAACCCTGGCCTTTCTAACATAATTTACTATATTCAACGAAATAATTCATATTGAAGTTTATGACCTCGATATTCTATCAGACTCTTCCTAAAGGTTCTCATAGTTCTTTATTTTTTTTAAGAGACAGGAAAAAATTAAGCCATAGATAGGTTCATGATCTTTGGGAAAGAATGTCAAAGTTCTAATAATAGTTGATTAGCAGGAAAATATAAATGATACAATATAGGATTTTATTAAACTATAATTATTATAGGTCTCTCAAGGGTTACCACACAATAAATACATTTCAAAAACTGTGCTACATCAAAGAAAATAATTTGCTTCCCATTATTTAAAAATATTATAATACAGAACTGAGAATTTTTAAGGATGTTATTCTTCTTTGATCAAAAAGCGTTTAAATATGTCTTCTTTGAATAAAAAGGACCAGAATTTCATTACAGTAATACAAATGTATGTTTACTTGAAAATCAAACGTCATGTTCAAGAGGCATATTCCTCTAGAGCCAAAAGTTTACTTTCAAGAGCAGGGTGGATGCCAAGTTACTAATCTAAACAGATGAGAAATTAATGCAAGGGTTTTCACATTTTGCTTGGAAAACAACATTTTTCTCTCAACCTCATCCTTTACTTTCTAAACTTTGTAATCTAAAATCCAATGATATGAATCAACTCCAGAACCAAATAATGTTTTCTCTTAAATTCTTAAAAATATTATGAGGCATTCTGCTCTTTGAAGCCTGCCTGGCACAACAAGAAGTAAGATAAATAGGAGGCATTTTACAATATTTTCTCACTGTCTTCTACAAAAACTGGGAAAGGGTGAGAAGGCCTGGAGGGTTGGAACTTGTTTTTCTTGTTTCTCTGGATGATGATGGTAAGAAAAGTGAGGGGTGAAGAAGAGGTGGAAGAGTGGAGAGATGAAGGTGTTTGGGAAGGGAAGAAGAAGGAAAATCAGGAGAAAAAGAGGAAGAAGCAGATGAAAGAAGGGAATAAATAAAGAAATACTCAACCACAAACAACATGGCATTTTTAGACAGTACTTTACCACATATTTTGAATACTGACCTCACAGACATAGTATATTGAAAATAATAAGTAACAGGTTAGCTCATTAACATTTAACTTATTAACATTTAATTCAATACTAAGTGCCAAGGGCTTATGCTAACAGCTTAAGTCAAAGAGTCAGAGTTTTACTCAGAATAAGACCAAAAGAATCTAAACTATTATTTTGACTGATATCACTCTTTCATAAAACTATTCCAGCAGATTATCCCCCAGTAAAGCTGATTTGTAATTACTGATTGTTTGGATGGCATTAGCCATATCTACAGACTATTATCATCCAAGCACTATTCAGAAGTGAAAACACCATATACATAAACTAGTTCATTTATATTCAAATGAGTGTTTAGAGATTCATGAAACTATGAAATTTATCAGAGATAGCATAAAATTAAGAGATAGGCTCAAGTGACATTATTTATCTGTATTTCCCTGGTCCCTGGACTAGTGCAGAGTGCACAAGCAGGTGCTGAAGAAATGCTTAAAAAAAAAAATTTGAGAGTTCCATTATATTTAAATAAAATTTTAAATTTAGTCAAACAGTAAATTTAAGAAAATCTGAAATGTAATGCCTTTTATCAAAATAATGCCCTTTGTGACAGCATCATTTTGAAAAATTAAACACATGTGACAATGACAATTTTTAAAACTCGATAGGCTATTTTAATTATACAAAAGATTCAACTCTGCCAAGGTCCCTGTCTACAGGTATAGGATACACTTATGTTCTTATCTACTACAATCTATGTATTATATTGTTTGAAGTGACGGATGAGAAAAATGAAGCTAATGAAATACTGTGAAACAGACACCATGTAAAAGAGAAAAGGCCATCTTCTGATAGAATGATAGTCCACCATCTGTCCCCCTGCCACTCAGTGACAATTACAAATACTCCATCAGTTTTCTGATTGGTGGAGATGATAAATGAGGTAAAGACTTCTTTTTCAGATACTGATATTCCTTTCTGATCTAATCTGAGGTTTAACAGATGACTCAAAGAAAAGCCCAGAGTTCAACAAGCTTATAATTTATCATGCTGTGAAGATGGAAAGAGGTCTGAGCTCAATACTACAACAGGGAATGGTTCAGTAGTATTGAACCACGGCTTATAATGAAAAATATCTTTGCAGAATTCTCAGATTTCAAATATAGCAACTTAGATTAGTATCAGACTTCATCCTCAGAAATCGTTTCAATAATATCCCAGTAACAATATTACCATAGATCACAAATAACATCACCCTTTCAATACAGAATCAAAGAGACAATAATGCTCATAGACAGAGCTGGAACTCCCCATTTGTGAGTGGCTTTCACAAGCCCTGGGTGACAAGGGCTTGAGAGAGTTAGCAGCTTCACATCATAGTCAACAGTACCAGAATAAACATTCCCTTTAAGTCTATTGACCTTTAAATGTTTAAGAAAAGGATGCATGCGAAAAAATAAATACATAGGTTAAAAATAAAAGGATAAAAAAGGATATACCACTCTAACACTAGATAAAAGAAAGCTGGAGTGGTTATGTTAATATTAGACAACATAGCAAAGAATATTATTAGGAATAAAGAAGGTCATTTGACAATAAAAAGGGGTCAATTAGTCAAGAGGACATAACAATGATTAGCATTTATGAATCTAATAACAAGGCTTTGAACAACATGAAGCAAAAACTGGTTGAATTGCCAAAAGAAATAGAAAAACTAACAGTTAAAATAAAAGATTTCCATATCCCTCTCTCAAAAATTGATAGAACAAAAGTAGGCAGAAAACCAGCAAGGATATAGCAGATGATGAAACTTTTTGAGGTGACAATTATGTTCACTATCTTGATCTTGGTGATGGTTTCATGGGTGTATGACTATGACAAAACTTATTAAATCATAAACTTTAAAGTAAGTGCAGTTTAATGTATAACATTTATACCTCAAAGTGCTTTAAAAACAGCAGGAAATTCCCAATTTGTATGAATCTAGGCACTATAATACTGAGTGGAAAAGAGCTAAGTTCAAAAAGAGCACATACAGCATGGTAACTTTTTATAGAGCAGAAAACAACGAAAATAAAAGTATATTTTTTAGTAACAGATCTAGATGCAAAAATAAAACTATGAAGGGAAGAGGAGGAAAGAGGAAGAATATAAAAGTACATATCAAAAACCTAACCAAACTAGGTTTGCCATAACAATACAAAAAAAAAAAATTCTAGGAGAGAGGCATTAAATAAGAAAGAGGAATGTTTCATATTCTTAAAAGGTATAATTCATCAGTAAGATGAAATATGTGTAAATAGTTATGACCACAATAATTATTAAACTTTGTGATATATATTGCAAAAACTGATTTTAAGAATACAAGGAGGCAAAAATAAATAATAATAGCATATTGGCAGTCTTCATTTTTGAGAAAAGGATATTAATGAGCACAAAAATAGGTGTAAAAAAGTAAGAATATTCACATAACAATGAACAAATTTGATCTAACATATATTATACATACCCAAAGAGAAAAAAACATATTCTTCTTAAAATTTTACAATGTATGAAGCTATAAAGAAAATCATTAAATTTCCCAAAGTAGAACCTATATAAGGCATAACCTATGACCATAATGAAATAAAAATTGAAATTGAAAACAAAGAATAGTGCTCATTTTGGCATTACATATTTTAAATTAAAGCAATGCACAGAAGATTAGCCTGGCCCCTATGCAAAATATCTGACAGTCAAATCCATGAATCATTTCACACTTTTAAATACACACAAACACTCATATTCATAAAATAAAGCAAAAGGCATTGCCACCACTCTAATCTATAACCTTGGAACTACCTCTTTGTTTAAAAGAAAATAAAAACTGAAATACAAAATACTTGTAAAACCCACTAATTATTGAGAACCAAGCCCAGCAAGAAATGCTTAAGACTTAAATTAAGAAAACTATACACTTTACTGAATGACACATACATACAAATACAATATATGAGTAGACAAACATGTGGCTGGATGGAAAGAAAGAATATTTAAAAGATGTCCACACTTATCTCAATGCAGTCTCAATCAAAATACCAACAGGATTTTCTTAGCTTACAAGTTAATTGCAAAGGTTATGTAGAAATTGAAAAGCAGAGGAATAGCTAAGGAAATTTTGAAAAAGAATAAAGAAGAACAAACTGACCCTATGAGGAGTAGAAGCAAGAAGACAGCAAATGATATCTACTCAATTTTTGGAGAAAATAAATGTAAAATTGCAAATGTCTACCCAGTGAAAATATCTTTCATAAACAAAAGCACATACAAACAAACAAAATTTCCTACTGGGAGATTCTTACTAACCTGAGTAGTAGGCACAAAGACAGTTGTTCTATTATTATTCTACAAACAGTATATATACATCTTATGTACTCTTCTGCTACATAATGAATTTCACCAAAATATTTTAAAGTAGAAAAAGATACACCATGCATATACTAAATAAATGAAATCTAGTATATGTATACTACTGTCAAACAAAATAAGACTTTAAGAAAATTCTTCAGCGGTAGAAAAAAAAGCCAATTTATTTTGTGAATCTATTATGAACTTGATGTTAAAACCAGAAAGCACCTGCAGAAAAAAAGGAAAACTATTCACCTATAGCATTACTCATGCTACAGAGCCATTTCATATAGTAAAAGGCTGAATACATTGAAATATATACAATTGTAAACTTGTATGCTCTTAGTAACCTAGCCTCAAAATATATGAAGCAAAAATGGATGGAACAAGAAAAAATAAATTTATGATCATAGTGAGAGACTTTAATCTCCTCAATCAGTAATTGAAAGTAGACAAAAATCAATATAGATATAGAATATTGTAATATCATGACTAATATGCTTGATAGAATAGGTAACTAGAAAATACAATTTCTCTTCAGGCACAGAACATTTATAAAATCTTACCCTGTGCTATGCTACTTCAGATTTCAAAGGATTTCAAAGACTACATTCTCTGATCTTACTGTAATTAATGTAGAAATCAACAGACAAAACTCTTATGTTTGGAAATTTCAAGTCAATGTTCTAAACAACCAATGGATAAAAGAAAAAATTCTGAAGGAAATTAGAAAATATTTAGAAGTGAGTAATAATGAAAATATATTGTATCAAAAAAGGCCTTAAAGATTAATATCTTTAGGAAAAAAGGCTAAAAATTAATGAGCCAAGCATTCACCTTAAGGAGTTAGAAAAAGACTGGCAAAAATAAACTCAGAGAAAGAAGTAAAAAGGAAATAATAAAACCAAGAAATGACATTTACTGAGTAAAAAACAAAGAAGCGATAGGATCAACAAACTAAAAACCAAATCTTTAGAAATACGAATAAAATAGAAAAACTCATGACAAGAAAGATCAAGAAAAAAAATATAGGCACAGGACTTCCCTGGTAGTCTAGTGGCTAAGACTCCATGCTCCCAATGCAGGGGGCCTGGGTTCGATCCCTGTTCAGGGAACGAGATCTCACATGCCACAACTAAAAGATCCCGCCTGTCGCAACTAAAAGATCCCGCCTGTCGCAACTAAAACGATCCCGCATACTGTAACGATCCCGCATACTCATGCCGCAACTAAGACCCAATGCAGCCAAATAAATAAATATTTTTTAAAAAATATAGGCACAAATTTTAAATGTCAGAAATGAAAAAGGAGACACCGTTAAAGATTCCTTTAAAAATCACAAAGAATACTATCAAAAATGTTTTGCCAAGACCATTGAAAACTTAAAGAAAACATATAATTTCCTAGTAAATGAAAATTTACCAAAATAGATGTAGTAAATCATAGAAAATCAAAATACACTCAAATAAATAATTGCTAATTTAAAATCTGACCAACTCATTAGGATAGCTACTACCAAAAAAACATAAAATAACAATGTTGGCAAGGATGTGGAGAAATTGGTACCCTTGAGCAGTTTATGGGAAAGTAAAACTGCACAGCTACTGTGAAAAAAAGTTTAGTGTCCTCAAACAATTAAAAATACAATCACAGTACGATCCAGAAATCTACTTCTGGGTATACATATAAATAATCGAAAGCAAGCATTCAAACAGATATTTGTACATGTCCATAGCAGCATTATTTGCCGTAGCCAAATGGTGGAAGCAAACCAAGTGTCTATCAACACATAAATGGATAAACAAGATGTGGTATATACATACAATGGAATATTACTCTGCCCTAAAAAGGAAGGAAATTCTGACATATGCTACAACATGGTTGAATCTTACGCTGAATGAAATAAGCCAGTCACAAAAAAACAAATACTATAGGATTCCATCTGTGTGAGGTGTGTGTGGTAGTCAAATCCTGAGACAGAAGGAATGGTGATTGCCAAGGCCTGGGGGGAGGGAGAATGTGGAGTTATTGTTTAAAGGGTAAAGAGTTTCAGTTTTGCACAATGAAAAGATTTCTGTGGCTGGATGTTGGTGATGGCATACGATGTGAATGTACTTAATGCCACTGAACTGTACACTTAAAAATGGATAGGATGATAAATTTTAACTCGTGTATTTTACCACAAATAAAAAACAGAAAATAATTTTTCAGAAAAAACATATACTAAGAACATATAATTTTATAGACACATTAAACAAAACCTTCAAAGAAAAGATTATTTCTATTTTATGCAACCTATCCCAGGAGTTTAAAAAGAAAGGAAAAACTTGTTAGCTTATATTATGAAGCTAATATAATCTTGAGAAAGGAAAATTACGAAAATCTAACTAAAATATTTGCAAAACAAATTCAACTACATATCTTTTTAATTTTTTCGGTACGCGGGCCTCTCACTGCTGTGGCCTCTCCCGTTGCGGAGCACAGGCTCCGGACGCGCAGGCTCAGCGGCCATGGCTCACGGGCCCAGCCGCTCCGCGGCATGTGGGATCTTCCCGGACCGGGGCACGAACCCGTGTCGCCTAGCATCGGCAGGCGGACTCTCAACCACTGTGCCACCAGGGAAGCCCCTCAACTACATATCTTTAAATCAAGACCAAATAAGTTTAATAACAGAAAAGTCATTAATGTAATATATCACATTAAAAAAATTAAGGGATGGCTTCCCTGGTGGCGCAGTGGTTGAGAGTCCGCCTGCCGATGCTAGGCGACACGGGTTCGTGCCCCGGTCCGGGAAGATCCCACATGCCGCGGAGCGGCTGGGCCCGTGAGCCATGGCCGCTGAGCCTGCGCGTCCGGAGCCTGTGCTCCGCAACGGGAGAGGCCACAGCAGTGAGAGGCCCGCGTACCGCAAAAAAAACAAAAAAAAATTAAGGGAGGGAATTCCCTGGTGGTCCAGTGGTTAAGACTCTGCGCTTTCACTGCCGAGGGCCCGGGTTTGATCTCTGGTGGGCGACCTAAGATCCCACAAGGTGTGCAGTGTGGCCAAAATAATAAATAAAATAAAATATAGGAAAAAGTGAACTTTCCATAAGATCCAGAAAAAAATTTCAATAAAAATTAATACCTACTTATTTTTTTAAGACCTTACAAAACTAGGGAACTTCCTTACTTTGATGAGAGCCATTTATAAAAACTTGTAAATTGTTAAAACTCCAAATCAGAAAATAAACAGGGTAAAAAAAGTCTTAATTTCATTCAGCTTAAAATGCCAAGTTACTGAACTAGTTATCAGCATAAATCTAAGGTCACTCTGTACCCCAAATCCTATAGCATGGTTAACACAGATGAAACCCTGGCAAGAGTCAATTGTACATGCTGTAATTCACTTGTTCTACAATGCCAAAAAGCTAAAAAGCCAACTTGAAATTAAGAATACATGCACCTATCTGAGCAAATCTCATCAAAGTGGTCAAAATGGAATCTAGTATTTTGTCTTTTATAATGGCATCAAAGGATATTGCAACAATTTAAAAGAATAAAGAACTAAGGATGTAACTAGCCAAAATACCCAACTTCACCATAATGGTCTTTTATGGCTGCAGATGCATTCATTTATCTAATTTTAACCTTGAACCAAGAAAAAGCAAAAAAGGGAACACAGAAGACTCCGGAGCAACAGGGACACATCTCCATTGTTCTATTTCTTTTTTAATTTTTTAAAATGCTTTTGCTTTTATCAAAGTTACCCATACACATAATTTACACAGTCAATAGTTCAAGGAAAGTAGTTTCCTACTGGTTTCCCCACTTTTTTCCTCAATCCAGACGCAATGATTTTAGCTGGTTATTTTATCTTTTTTTCTCTATACTCCTTAATATATTTTGTGTTGCTACTTCTTCATTTTTCAATTTTAGGATTATCTACTGACTTTTCATTGTGAAACAAGGACTTAAGCTCTACTCCTGGAACCCGGTCCTCCCACCCACACTGTGTATCTCATGTATTCCCCTATCCTTCCAAATGTAAAGAAAAAAAAGAAGTGCTATCACCTAATTATCCAGGTGACAGGAATATGGGGTTTACTACATTACTTTCTTCTTTTTTTGGTGTAAAATTTTAATATCTAAAAAGAAAATTCAGCAATGCTAGTGAAATATGGGAGAAAAGGTAATATGTTTTATCTTTGCATCAAATAATATATATAAATTATCTACAAGGAATGAAATATTAAATTTATATGACTGAAATTTTCACATAACATAATTATATATCTAAAATTTTTTCACTTTATAAAAATGTCTTCAATGTAATTTTAAACTAGGCCACTTTATTTTTATTTTATATTGGAGTATAGTTGATTAACAATGTTGTGTTAATTTCACATGTACAGCAAAGTGATTCAGTTATACATATACATGTATCTATTCTTTTAAAAATTCTTTACGCTAAGATACTTCATAATCTAAAAAAAATCTTTTTCAGAGAGAGGACCAAACTACGGGACTGTGAGAATTCTGCTTTATAGCTTTGTGATTTTCCTAACACAACAGATGTGCCTACTCTGCCAACTGCAAGAGAAGCCAAAGTGACAGAATAATTATTACTAAAACTCAGTAAGTTTGATCACAGATAGGTGTTCCCTGCTCCTCTATGAATATCTACTTTGGAACTAAAACACTGGCCACTGAATTTCAGATAAAGAACCTAATAAAGTATTAATTAAAGTAAAAGCATTTATAATCACTTATTTATTAAGGAAAATTAGAAGAATTATCTAAATTAGGCACGTAAAATGCTAAATTTGTCATCTATCCTCATTAGGGCAGCAATGTTCCCTCTCATAAACTATCAATAAATCTTTCATTTCCTTTATCCCTCCCACATGAAATCATCATACTATGGATTTCAAGATTATGCAGGCATAAAATTTCTATATAAAGAAATACATATTATAAAATTTTTACAGCATATTCAAGTAGAAGCAGCTTGAGCTGTATAAATTTGTCTCACTGTAACCCTGTTTCAGATCCTCCATCATCCAACTGAAAGACAGCAGCTGAGAAATGGTGATCACAGTTGCTCCGATCTTTTAACATCACCCATGGACACAATTCTGCAGCTCCTTGTAATTGACACTTAAGAGCCAGATGGGAAAGTATCAGCCTATACTCTGTGAATGTATAGAACTAGCCACGGTTCTAGTCATTCCTAGCTACCATGATCTGGATTAAGAGTTTAAGGAGTTTAAGAGTTGTCTTTTATAAAACAATAGCGTTTAGGTATGTAATTAACTTCTTAAAGGCAATGGATACCTGTTGCAAATAACTGCCAAAAACATATTATAGGGACCTCCCTGGTGGTGCAGTGGTTAGAAATCCACCTGCCAATGTAGGGGACACGGGTTCCAGCCCTGGTCCGGGAAGATCCCACATGCCGCGTAGCAACTAAGCCTGTGTGCCACAACTACTGAGCCTGCGCTCTAGAACCAACAAGCCACAACTACTGCGCCCATGTGTCACAACTACTGAAGCCCGCATGCCTAGAGCCCATGCTCCACAGAGAAGCCACCGCAATGAGAAGCCCACGCACCGCAACGAATAATAACGCCCGCTCACCGCAACTAGAGAAAGCCCACGTGCAGCAACAAAGACCCAACACAGCCAAAAATGAATAAATAAATAAATAATTTATATTTAAAAAAAGTATAACCTTTAACACTTAATATATCATCTAGAAAACTCCATT
This sequence comes from Neophocaena asiaeorientalis asiaeorientalis, assembly GCF_003031525.2. NCBI lineage: Eukaryota > Metazoa > Chordata > Mammalia > Artiodactyla > Phocoenidae > Neophocaena > Neophocaena asiaeorientalis. Next base: position 25,661 of record NW_020174938.1, read on the forward strand.
CTAAACTTCAACTAAGCAGATGCCAAAAGGAAAAAATAATCTTAATTAGTTTAAGTAAACTATGAAATTTAGGCAACTACCATGATGCAAAAGAAAAGTAGCATGTATTACAGTATATACGCACCAAGGACTCAGGCAGGAAAATATGGTTGAAATGGCTTTTCACATTTGTACAGGTTAACAGTGTTTTGAGAGCTAAGAGTCACAGAATGAAATTTTATCCAAAACTACATAGTTTAAGTTTCTAAACTGCAGTTATTTGTTACCTATTTAAAAATGCATTTTATAATAGAGCAACTGTTTAAAAGCAAAGATCAATGGAAGAAATACTGAGACAGTGATTATTAGCAGTGAAAGCACAATACTTAACATTAGAAGAAGCATGAGAAACAGGTATCACTGGAGTACTATTTCAAAATTATTAATGTGATTATCCATTTTACCTTTCTTAGCACATGGCCTTTGCCCATTTCAACCCAGCTAAACAGGTGATTAGAATTTGTTCCAAAATAAATAAAAGAAAAAAAGCACCTTATAATCAACTTTAGATATGCAGAACAGATATATGCAGCAAGACAAGAGTTTTATAAGCCAAGCTAATATCCTGAGGTTTAATAAATTTATTTACTTTGCCCTTTAGCAGGTCAATAATCAAGCCTGGAGGATTCCTATAGCATTTACTTCAAAGTATGGAGAAAGTTCCCTTTTGCAACCTTAAGGCTTAGTTACTTGGTTAGAATAAGGAGGAAAGAGAGGTTAAAGTAAATTTTACTTCTTTCTAGCCAAAAAAAATTGGAGATGAAAGGAGGAAAAAAAATATGTCCCAAGGGAGATAGGTGTGTTAGCTAAATCAGAGTAATGACAAAAGTATTATTTTGATTCTCAAAAGAAACTGTCTCTCTAGGTGTCCCTGGCACCAAATAGGGTATGGTCCATTAATATGGCCGTGCTGTGTGGTTTAGCTTTCCCCAAATGCCCTTACTTCTCATGTGATAGAAGCCAGTAGGATGCCAGGGGCCAGAATGCAGGTTATGGTAAAGTCTCAGAGATACGAAAACAGAGAGAACTGAGGGGTGGCCTGATCAGGAGGAGGTAAATAAATGGCTGATGCTCCAAGTGGAAAGAATAGATCAAGAGTTCACTAGCCACCCTTCCAGATCAGTGGCCCTAAGTAAACTAAGTGAACAGGTAAACAAGCAATTCACACTGGAAATCAGAAAAGACAGAAGATACGATGTAGTACGATCCCAACTTTTCCTCCTAACATGGGGTTACATATGCCATACTCTTACTTCGATACGCAAAGATGCCACCTTAAGGAAATAAGCAAGAGGATGGGGACCAAGGATTGTTATAAAAGAGGCTGGGTACTAACTGTGGAAACTAAGTAAATTACCGGATCAAACTAAGGTTTAAAATAAACTGGTTGCCTACTTAAAATTTCTTCCTTAAAAAAAAAAAAATTTCTTCCTTGAACCAACGAAGACGACTAAATCGGCTATAGATAGATAGCTACATATTCTCTGCAAATCCCAGGTACAATGTGAGTGAATTTACCACCATAAGAATTCCAAAAGTGAGAAGAAATATACACATTAACAATCAGCTATATGTGTGTGTGAATTATATACACACACAACTATAAAAATTTTCCCATCCTATTAAACAGAAAATGAAGGCAATGGAAACTATGTCTTATAAGAAAGGGTAAGATGTTTTTACATCATTTCTCAAACTAACATAAAATGTACTTATTGAAGTATTGGGGGGAAATGAAGATCCATTCTAAATGAGTTCTAGTTTTTTAATTTGACTTGATTTTCTGTTGAAAGGCAAAGAAGATATTTTCATAACATGATTATAAAAAGAGAGTAAATACTTGTGCTTCTACAAACGTAATAACCAAGGTAAAAAGAAAATGAATCTATTAGGAATTACGGAGTTATCTGTTATTTCTCAGACTGCCATCAATTCTGGGAGACATCTACGACCTCTTTTTTTTTTTTTAATTAATTTATTTATTTTTGGCTGCGTTGGGTCTTCGCTGCTGTGCGCGGGCTTTCTGTAGTTGCGGTGAGCGGGGGCTACTCTCCCTTGTGGTGCGCGGGCTTCTCATTGTGGTGGCTTCTCTTGTTGAGGAGCACGGGCTCTAGGCGCGGGGGCTTCAGTAGTTGTGGCTTGCGAGCTCTAGAGTGCAGGCTCAGTAGTTGTGGCACACGGGCTTAGCTGCTCCGTGGCAAGTGGGATCTTCCCAGACCAGAGCTCAAACCCGTGTCCCCTGTATTGGCAGGTGGATTCTTAACCACTGCACCATCAGGGAAGCCCTTTACTACTTCTTCCACATCAATGCCAGGCACACTCTAGCCAAAGAGATTGGCTTATATCCCATTAAATACAGTGATATCTTTATATTTTTACTAATTAAAATTTTCATTTTTTCCTTCAATCACCTAATTAGCATAATTTTCCAAGCAGAAATACTAATTTGGGATTTGTAAAATCACACTTGGTTGTGTGTGATTCACACAACCAATAATTCAATAATTCAATAAATTATAACTTAAGATTCTTCATAAAAGTTGTTTTCATACTTTCCATGAGTTAAATGAAAATAAACTATTATTTTCTCTATATTTAAATAACATGGTTGACAAACAGGTATAATGTATATGCTTTTAGAGCCAAGAAGTCTCACAAACACAGAAATGGATAACTTAAAAAAATTTTTTAAACCTTTTTAATTTCATTTTCTATATGGATTTAAATGTACTTTATGCAAGTCCTACAAAAATCACTATCAGCTTCCTCATAGAGTGTGAAAACAGGATCACAAAAGAGATCAGAGTTTTAATTATAACTAATACTTTACTATTTCTCTAGTAATGTGCTGAAAAATTAAATTTTGGAATGTATTTAAACTAGCACCAGTTTCTTTTGACCTTTAAAAATCACGTACTTTTATCGTTTGCATTCTAAGATGATGAAAGAGAAAAAAAATCAAACATGTAACAGCTCTTTTTGTGAAGTCTCAAGAAACATAAGAAAAATTTCCTGGTCAAATTACAATAAAAACACAAAACATTAAACCTTTCTTGCTGGGCAGCTACCTATTATGTTTAACAGGCTTGAAACAAAATGTGTCAGAGATCAAGAGTAAGTTATCTGATATGTCAAGTGCATAAGGTCAAAGGTCCAATTTTATTAGGTCAGAGGTGGTATAAATAAAATCTTATATGTCAAAGAAGAAGGATCACAGATAAAGTGTATATAATATAAAGACATCACAGATGACAAGTAATAACTTTAAGTAGAACAAGTATGTTTACTATAGATACCTTTGCTGATTAAAATGACATGTGTGTGTAAATATAAAATTGCCTTTCTGTATTACACAACTACATTGCACACTTGTTTTCAGGAAAAGTGGGCTATAACCAAGAATAACTACATGAATTGAGAACTTAAAGAAAATTTAATACTTTTATACTGAAACAGTACACAAAATGAATACATCGATCAAATCTCAAACCACAGCAGCTAAACATCAAACTATGCTTTAGTAGCTAAAAAAGTTAGATAATATTAAACATTTTTCTTCCAAAGTACATGAATTAAATATTCTTTCCTTCTCTACTTCTCTCATTGAGATAAAAACACATAAAATTTGGATTCCAGTTTACATAATAGCAGTGCTCCACAAAAATTTAAAATATTTTTTTGTAAATTGAATAATATATTTAGTTTTTTTTATTAAGAGAACTTAGTTACAAACAATTTTTGTAAGTGGAAGAATTTCCTTTATAATGGGAATAATTAAATTCTAATTAATGAAGCAACTGAGAATTTTTTTTCATAGTGGAACACACATAAACTTGACTCTAGCTCTAAACAGTAAACTTAAGTAGAGAATGGGGATAATCACATGAATGATTCAAGTAAAAAAAAAAATCCATATTACTCTCTCTTAAAATACCCATGTGATTTGATTAAAAGGCAAAAAAATTATTTCAGGTAAACTAAATAGATGATTAGTTCCATTTTTTATTTCACCTTTATTAATGGTACCTAAAGCCATTCTGTATAACCTTTCAGTTCAACTCAACTAAATGAGTTCTTATTAAATACCATACTATGTGTCAAGCATTATGTCAAACAATGGATATTACAGAAGTTAAACATTTAAAGACTTCCAATTTCAGCCACAGTGACTGGCTTATACTGGACTAATCTTCCAACTCCAAAAGTTGCACAAAATATACAAAACATCTATTTAAAGGCATTAAAGAACAGCCAACACAGCCAGAACTTGAGAGACCATGATCCCTAAAAGGAGGGAAGCACATGAGGCGAGCTCCACATTCACTCTGGATTTTTCCCTAAGGGCTTATGCCAATTTTTGGCATGAGAGAACAGTGCAAGGTGAAAGTGGCAGTCTAACTAAGCTGAGGAGACAGAATTTGGTTTAGAGCTGTCAAAACAGTTGGAACTTGAGGGGCAAAAATCCTTAAAAGGAGGAATCATAAAGAAGTGAGCCAAATTAACCATGTGCAATTTCCCCTCAAACACTGGTCATATCCAGAAACTTAGGAGAAAACAGCAGCTTTGTTCCTCCTACCTAGGTAAGATTTATTAAGAACCATCCACAGAATTACCCCTGCTTCCTGACAGCATCCATTCCAGAGCAAAGTCCCACGTCCTTGAACACTCCCCCCCACCTCCAGGTCACCTAGCAAAGATCCAAATCCTATAATAAGTCCTTTCTAACACATTATTGAGAAACTACAACTTCCCATAGTGTGCATTTTCCCTTCTTTTAACAAGTCAATAAACCTAATTTTATTCAACTGTAGATGTGTTCTTGATGGTCTTTGCCTGGAGAGCACTGACAAAAACCCAAGAAAAAGAATGAACTATAGCTTCATATAAACATTAGGGATCAATCTCACAGACTTAAGGATGGGTGAAAGAAGCCAGGTACAAAAAGTACATACTGTATGATATCATTTATATGAAGTTCAAGAACAGGCAAGACTAACTGATTGTGCTAGTAGTCAGAGAACAGTTACCTTTTGGGGGCACGACTGAGATGGGGCATGAGGGAGCCTTCTGGGGTTCAAGAAATTATTTATGTGCTGATATGAGTGGAACAAATGTAAAAATTCATCAAGCTATATACTTTAGATTTGTGTATTCTATTAATATATGCTCTACTTCAAAAAAGAGTTAAACACACATGTACACATACACACAAGTACGGCTCTCAAAGAACCACAATAACCTTTCCTGGACATCTTAAAAGATGCTTGACAAACATGAATTTCTCATCTTTGGGTATGTTTAGAAATTTTCTATTAAAAATAGAACCAACAAATTCAGAGATTAGTAATGTCATACATATCTCAATAACAGTCGAATGAAAAACATATATAAAACTACTTATACAAATCTAAATTCCATGTAAATAGCAATTATAGGTAGATAAATAATGCATTTCCAAAAATTTCTAAGTATTGTACTGATACAAAATTATCAATTTATATGATTTTTATATTGTTAACTGTTTTCCAAGAAACACAGAACATCACTAAATAAAATTATTAAAAAATTTTAATTATTAATATTTTTAAATTATTAAAATACCATAAACCTTTTTTTGCACTGAAATTATATAAACAGTATTAAATTCTTATTTCTATGTTTCTTTTAATATATATACTAAAATAAGGACATTTGTATACTATATTGTAGTAATTAAATATTAAATATAGTTTTAAATAATCACAGAAATACATATGAACATGGATTTCTTCATAATAGAAAAGAACATAGAAGGTACTCAATAAATGAACAAAATTAAAGCTTACCACTTCCTCATCTGAAAGTTCACGCCCTTGGATGCTGCTATTTTCTCTCACAGCTTGCTGGTGTTTTTTTCCTTTAATGTGGCTAAAAAGATACACCTCTGAAGAGATCTAAAAGCATAAAATCAAAGCAATGTAATGAACATATAATTATATCTTACTTTAAATATTACACATTCTATCCAGTATACTATATGCAAGTTGCGATCACTCTAGCATTTACATATTAGTCTTAAAAATATTTTCTTTAGAATACAATTCTGAGAATCCTCTAGAACAGGGGTGCCCAACCCCGGGTTCGCGGACCGTTACTGGACCTCTTAGGAACTGGGCCGCAGAGCAGGAGGTGAAAGGCTGCAGGTGACCGGCCAGCGAGTGAGCGGCTTCATCTGCCGATCCCCGTCGCTTCCGTTACCACCTGAACCATCCCCCCTCCCCTATCCGTGGAAAAACTGTCTTCCACGAAATCTGGTCCCTGGTGCCAGAAAGGTTGGGGACCTCTGATCCAGAAGACACATGGTCAGAAAGGCATGTCATCAAAGCCAACCTTAACAGAGTATCATTTCTTCTAAGTATCAAGTTTCAGCACTGAAAATGTTCCTTTTCTTCTGTGGTCATAATACCCAAAAATATTGACTTGGGCTATCAGTAAGCAGGTATACATCCATTTTAGCAGCAACTGCATGCTTTGGTTCTTTGCACTACTACTCCTAACTGCTGATACTATTTTTGTACTACTTACTTTGCATAAAAATCATAAAAGAAATCCATGGTAGTCAGCAGATGCCTTAGTATGACTTTTAAAAGAGTGGGAGAATATATTTCCATAGTTTAATAAACTTTAGTAAATAAATTATAACGTATCGTAACAATACTGATACTGACAACCTACCGGGACATTGCAGAGAGAACACTGCTTCTTTCTTTCATAAGGGGTCAATTTGGGGGCATAATCAGTATTTGCATGTCGTCCACTGCTTAACTCAGCAGCTTTTTCTTTTCTTTGCTCAATCTGTTCCATGTGCCTTCTAATGCTTTCATCATGCTGTAAATGAAGTCGAAGTGTGAGAATACAGAAATTTATTCAAGTTATACTGAGAACTTGAAAAAGTAATATTTCCATTAAACTTTCTAATATAACAAAATGTCTTAATTCAGTATTAACTTGGACACTGAGGACAAGAATCTAAATAAAGCCCTTTAATATCTCCTACATGCACAGTAACATTTCCTAAAGTGTACTTCATGGAATTACACTGTGGGTTATTAATAAGTATTGATATTTTGTGGAAGAGGTTCTATGGTCAAATAAACTTGGAAAATATTAAGTTAAAGCTACTTACTTACTCCAGCTTGTCATTGTGCATTATGACTCAATAAACCTAGCTTACACTAAGCAACATTTTACACACTTATTTGACGACAACATACTTTTGAGAAGCACTTCCTGGAACACACTATGGGAAATGTTGCCCCACAGGTAAAGACCAAGCTCATCCTCACAGCAGACAAGGCCCATCATGACACAGACCTTTACCCACATCGACTCCAGTGACTTCCCAGAAAACAAAAAATAAACCAACTAAAAAACACTATTTCAGACTTCTGACTTTGTGCTCATACCATTTCATACGGCTGGATGCCATCCCACCCATCTACCTATTCAATTTGTCTTTCTTTCAAGATTCAGCTCACAAATTATTCTCTAAAATTATTTCCCTGACTTCTGAAATTCTTCATGTTAGCTTAGTATCCTCCTCTGTACTTTCATAGCACTCCATAGCACTCTATCCATATGGAAATTATCTGCTTAGCATCTGAATTTCACACTAGATTGAGTTTTTGAAACTGACAACCATGTCTTACTCATCTCTGTATCCCCATGCCTAGCACAAGACTCAATAAATATTTGCTGCATTAAATTTAAATACATGATAAAGTTCTAGAGCTATGCAAGTAGTAAAATAGGGTTCTCTACTCCCTGGAATTTACTACCCCTGTGAAAACCCAACATGTAAATAATTGTGACACAAGGTAAAATATTCATACTGCTAGAAGCTATTAATGGTAAAGATTTTCTAGAAAATATCAGCTTATCATAATCTCCCAAGCAACAACTGTGCAATTCATAAACATTGAAATAATCTTTTAGTTTATTTCTAAATAATTTAAAGTCTATGAATATAAGAAAGCTAGTAGTAATGTCTTCAAGTCATTAACAAATTAGTTACTAAAATCAAGAAATGCTAAAATTCCTTTACATTATTTCTGTCAATTGCTTTATCTTACTAAAATAATTTCAGTTTTCAGATAGTTGAGTTGGAATTGATCATAGCCAAAACCATATGTCTTATTCTCCAAATACTGATATTAGGAATTCAAATTAATTCAGTTTTTTAAAAAGAAATATGACTGATTCTTTTCTTTTTTTAATAAATTTATTTTATTGATTTATTTTTGGCTGCATTGGGTCTTTGTTGCTGCACGTGGGCTTTCTCTAGTTGTGGCGAGTGGGGGTTAATCTTTGTTGCAGTGCGTGTGCTTCTCATTGCGGTGGCTTCTCTTGTTGCGGAGCACAGGCTCCAGGTGCACGGGCTTCAGTAGTTGTGGCTCCGGGCTCTAAAGAGCAGGCTTAGTAGTTGTGGCGCACGGGCTTAGTTGCTCCGTGGCATGTGGGATCTTCCCGGACCAGGGCTTGAACCCATGTCCCCTACATTGGCAGGTGGATTCTTAACCACTGCGCCACCAGGGAAGCCCTAATTCAGTTTTTTGGGGTTTTTTTTGCGGTACGCGGGCCTCTCACTGTTGTGGCCTCTCCCGTTGTGGAGCACAGGCTCCAGACGCGCAGGCTCAGCGGCCATGGCTCACGGGCCCAGCCGCTCCACGGCATGTGGGATCTTCCCGGACCGGGGCACGAACCCGTGTCCCCTGCATCGGCAGGCGGACTCTCAACCACTGCGCCACCAGGGAAGCCCCTAATTCAGTTATTATACAAGTAATTAAATCGATAAAATTTTAATCTCATGCTACATTAAAATAGCTCTAAAATTTCAAATTAAAATATATAATATTCCTACCTTGAGCTGAATTTTTTTCTGTAGCTCTTCCATAGCTTCTTGTTGAGCAGCTGTGAGTGCTGCCAATCGTTCTTCCCTGTCTCTATAAGAAGATATTTAAAAATTATAAACTCAACTACTTGGAGTAACAAATTTCATGAGGTTAAAAAAATACAATTAGGACACATAGGCGTATATATTCTAGAGAGTTTTTTAAATTATTTTTTTCTGAATGCCTATTAAGTCTCAGATATATTATTGCTCATTAAACATTTGGGAAGCAACAAATAAAAGCAACTTTTATAAATACTAAATTATTATTTATAAAAGTAGGTTTCTGGACCCAAGAATGGGTTTAAATACTAGCTCTGGGCTGTCATTTAAATATGGCATATTGAAAATATATATTTATCTCTTTTCCCTTCCAAAAACCTGTAAAACAATATGAAAGGAATAGAAAAGGTAAAAATTCACAAAGACAAAGAGAATACGAGAGGAACCAATCACAAACAAATTATAAGACATACAAAGAAGTATGACCATGTTTAAGAAAAATGCAGTCAAATGAAACTCTCTGAATGAGGCCATATGCTAGATTTATTTGGTATTATAAATACATTATAAGAATTAAAAGAAAGTATGCCAACCTAAGCAAAAATATTGTGACAATGATTCAACAGATAGAGAATCTCAACAGAGAAAGAGAAAACGTTTTTTAAGAACTTTCCAACTAAAGGAACTAGGAGTCCTTAAACAAATGGCTTTCTAGGGATGGAGCAGGGAAAATATAAGATGAATTTGAAGCATCTTGCAGTGCCAGGAAGTAAGGAAGTACTCTAAAAAACAAAATGATGAAGTATGTCAAAGACAAGCAGGGGTCAAACACAAAAGCTTCCAATGTCCAAAGGTGAAACAATTTGAGCAACAAAATAAATACCATAATACTGGTTTGTAACCCATAGTATAATACAAATATAAACGAGTCCCTGTTGACATAACAAAGGAATTTAATAAATAAATGGGAGAACAAATATCCTGTACAGAAGAACTGCAAATAATTTATGTATGAATTCGTGTCTCAAGGAGGTAGAGAATAACTCCCCATCTCTTCAGCATAGGCTTGCTTCCAAGGAGGACAGCATAGGGAAATTTTTAAACTATACAGTGGAGAAATCTGACAAATACTACCTTAGCCAGGTGATCAAGGTTAACAAAATCAGTGATAAGTCAAGGTGACAGTATGAACCTTAGACATTTAAAAAATGGTAATTCACATTCACCCCTGTGCTCTTCCTCCCAAAACCCATAACCTCAGTCTAACCATGAGAAAATCATCAGACAAATCTTGAGAGGAAAAGTCTACAAAATACCTAACCACTACTCAGAACTGTCAAGGTCATCAAAACCATGGAAAGTCTGAGAAACTGTTACAACTCAGAAGAAACTGAAGAGAAATGACAATTAAATAACTGAAGAAATAGTGGCCACTTTCCAAATTTTATGAAAAGCATTAATGTACAGAGTAGGATAATCATGAAGAGAACCAACCTACTGGTGAAAAACAAAGTCAAAAAGAAAATTTTGAAAACAGGAAAAAAACCCCAACAACTCACCATATACAGAGGAAAAACAGTATGATTAATGGCCGACTTTTCATGAGAAACAACAAAAGTAAGAAGATTCAAAGCACTGAAAGAAAAACCAAGAATTCTATATCCATCAAAACTACCATTCAAAAGGAAGCCAAAATAAAAATATTCCCAGATAAGCAAACACCAAGATAATTCAATGAAAGCAAACCTGCCTTACAAGAAATACTGAAGGAAGTCCATCTAGCTAAAAAGATATGCCAGAGGGTAACTTGAATCCACAGAAAGAAATGAAATACACAGGAAATGATAAATATGAGGATAAATATAAAGGAATCTACAAATACATTTTCTCTATTCTAATTCCTTTGAAAAATGTGGGACTGCATTTAAAAAATCGTAACACTGTATTGTTGAGTTTATGACATATATAGATGTAATATATATGACAATACAAGAAGAAAAAGACATAGTGCTATATTGGAACAAAGTTGTTCTATTTTACCAAAATTAAGTTAATTTTAACGTGAAGTAGTTTGTGATAAGTCAAGATGAATACTGTAATAAAGAAAGGAAACACTAAGCAAATAACTAAAGTAATACGGTTTTTAAAATCAAGAGAAAAATGTAAATGATGCCCTAAAAAGTACTGGTTGAGGGACTTCCCTGGTGGCACAGTGGTTAAGAATCCCCCTGCCAATGCAGGGGACACACGTTTGAGCCCTGGTCTGGGAAGATCCCACATGCCACAGAGCAACTAAGCCTGTGCACCACAACTACCAAAGCCTGGGTGCCTAGAGCCTGGGCTCCGCAACAAGAGAAGCCACTGCAATGAGAAGGCCAGGCACCGCAACGAAGAGTGGCCTCCGCTGGCGGCAACTAGAGAAAGCCCATGCACAGCAATGAAGACCCAACACAGCCAAAACTAAATAAATCAATAATTTTTAAAATGTACTGGTTTAACAAAAAAGAAGACAGTAAAGGAGAAAAAAAACTTGAGACATACAGAAAACAAATATCAAAATGGCAGACATTAAATTCAGTCATATCAATAAATTACATTAAATAAGAATGGACTAAACAATCAAAAGGCAGAAAATAGAAGGCCAGATATATAAAAAGAAACCTCAACTATATATAAGTGACACACTTTAGATACAAAGACACAAAAAAATGTTTCCCTTTAGACAGAAAAAGACATATCATGTAAACAATAAACGTGGCAATATTTAAAACAGAAAAAAAATTGACTTTAAGACAAGAAATATTTTTTAAAAAACCCAACGAGGGATATTTCATAATGATAAAAGGGTCAATACTTCAAGGAGTTATAATAAGTATAAATTACATGCCTTTAATACTAAGGCACCAAAATACATGAAGCAAAAAACTGTCAAAACTGAAAAGAAAAATAGACAATTCAACAATTACTTTTGGAGATTTCAATAACTCTATCTCAAGAATTAATACAACTAGACAGAAAATCAGTAAGTATACAGAAGACTAAACACTATCAACTAACTTTATTTAACTGACATTTAGAGAACACTCATCCAAAACAGCAGAATACACGTATTTTCCAAGAGCACACAGAACATTCCCTAGGATAGTCTACATTCAAGACCATAAAGTAATAAGTTCAATAAATTTAAAAGGACTGAAATCATACAGAAAACATTCTTCAACCACAAAATATTTAATTAGAAAACAGAAAAACGGGAGACATTCCAAATATTTGGAAACTAAATAACATACTTCTGAATAACTCAGGAATCAGAAATCATAAGAAATATTAGAAAAAATCTTGAATTGAATGAAAATAAAAATACAATGTATCAAAACTGATGAGATGAAATTAAAGAAGTGCTAAGAAGAAAACTGGTAATTCAAATGCTTTTATTAGAAATGCAGAAATATCTAAAATTAATCAACTAAGTTTTGACTTTATAAAAGTAGGAAAAGCAAAGCTAATCAAATCCAAAATAAGCAGAAGGAAAGAAATGATAAATATCAAAGTGGAAATCAATGTAACAGAAAACAGAAACATAATGTAGAAATTCAAAGAAACCAAAAGCTGGTTTTTTGGAAAGATCAACAAAATGTACAAACCTTTAGCTAGACTACCAAGAGACAGAGAGACAGAAAGACAGAGACAGAGAGGAGAGACATAAATTAGCAAATAAGGAATGAAAGAGGAACATCACTATAGATCATGTTAAAATTAAAATCCTTATAAGGAGCTATTAACAACTTTATAAAAATACACAACTTAGATGAAAAGGACAAATTCATAGAAAAACACAAATTACCAAAGCTGACTCAATAAGAAACAGAAAAATCTCAATAGATTGATAACATGTTAAGAAAAATTTATTTGGTAATTTAGTCTTCCCCAAAAGATAACTCCAAGCCCAGATGGCTTCACTAGTATATTGAACATTTAGCAAGAAAAAGTAACAACCCTACACAAAGAGTTTCTGTAAATAGTGGAGGAAAAAACACTTCCCATCACATTCTCTGAGGCTAGGATTGCCATGACATGAAAGCCAAAGACATAACAAGAAAATTACACACCAATATTCCTTATGAATACATCCTTAATAAGAATTCAACAACACATAAAAATGATTTTACACTATGACCAAGTGCGAATTAACCCAGGAATGTAAAGTTGGTTTAATATCCAAAAATTAATTAATGTAATAAACCATATTAATAAAAAATGAAAGCTACATGATTATTTCAGTGAATGCCCCCAAAGAAGCATTTATTTAACCAAATTCAAAGTACATGCATGCTAAAAACTCTCAATAAACTAGAAATAGAAGAGAACTTCTTCAACCTGATAATGAGGATTTATGAGAAACCTACAACTACATCATACGTAATAGCAAAAGACTGAATGTTTTCCCCCAAGATCAAGAACAAAATAAGGATATACAATGTCACAACTTCTATTAATGTTATATTGTAGGATCTAGTCAGTGTAATAAGGCAAGAAAAAGAAATTAAAGACATCTGTATTAGAAAGCAAGAAGTAAAACAATCTCAATTTGCAGAGGACATGAGCCTTTATGTAAAATATCCTAAGGAACAACAACAGCAAAAAAGAAAACACTAATAGGAAAATACGCATAGGAAAGTTGTGCAAGATCATAAAAAATTATAAAATAAAATATATAAAAAATTGATTGTATTTCTACATATTAGCAAAAATACTAACAAAAATGAAATAAAATAACTCCATTCACTATGGCTTCAAAAAGAGTACTTAGGAAAATATTTAAGAAAAGAAATGCAAGACCTATTTTCTAAAAACTAAAAAATACTGTTGAGAGAAATTAAAGCAGATAGAGACACATACCATATTCATGGATCATATACAATATTGTAAAGATGGCAATTCTTCCCACAATGACTTATAGATTCAAGGCATTACTATAAAAATGCTTGCAAGCTTTCTTTTTTTAGAAACTGGCAAGCCTACCCTAAAAAATTATTTGGAAAGCAATTCTGAAAGAGAACAACAACATTAGAGAACCCACATTAATTGATTTCAAAACTTGCTATAAAGCTACAGTAGTTAAAACAGTGTGGTGCTGGAGTAAGAACAGACATGTAGATATCAAAAGAACAGGACAGAGTCCAGAAATAAACCCTTACATCTATGATTAACTGACCGTGAACAGGCAGCAAGGATAGTCTCTTAAAAGCTACCCTCTTCAACAAATGGGGCTGTGATAAATGGATATTTATATGCAAATAAATAAATTTATATTTTTGATTCATACCATACATAAAAGGTATCTTAAAAGGAATTAAAACCTAAATGTGTGTCAAACTGAAAAACTATAACATTTTGAAGAATATCTTATGACACAGGGTATAAAAGGATTTCACAAACAAGATCAAAAAGCACAAATCAATTTGGCCAATTAAATGCTTTTTCCTGGGTCTTTGAATCTTAAACAAGTGATTTTAAAATGTAGGGATGGCTGAGTGTCATATAACATAATCAGGGCGACAACATGTTGACCAGACCGTTTCCATCAAAAGACCACTGCCGTGGCTCCTGGGACCTAGTCTCTGATACTTCACCATGTCCCAGCCTGGTCATCTAACCACCTATCACTTTCACTCCCAATATTTTACTTAAAATTTACTTTGCTTAAGTTAGCCAGAATCAAATTCTATTTCTTACAACTGAAAATATCTTGAAATATCAAGTTTCCCATCCAACAGAAATTTTCAAAAGTTTTCCATTTTGAGTAGGATGTCTTAATTCCTGGAAATCAAAATTCAGTATAACATTTCTGTATATGTAACACTTTCTGAAAATTCTACATGACAGCAAATAGCTTCAAGACTTGATTTGAATATGCACTCACTGCAAATGTTCATCAGGATCAAAATCAAGATAGCAAATGAAGTACCTAGCTCTTTCCCGGGCAGCATCTTCCCGGGCTTTTTCCTTTTCTTGCCTCTGTTGCTCAATTCGGGCTTCTTGTTCTTTCCTCTTCATTAACAATTCTTCTACACGGGCCTGCCGTTCTGCTTCTAGAGCTCTCTTACGTTCCTAACGTCAGAAATATTTTAAAAGATGTTAGAATTATGTGTAAGATGAAAATGATTATAGGTGACACAGCTTTGACATATACTTATATATTCAAGCCAAATAGATCCCTGGCTTGTCATTAGGCATGCTTCTCAGAATTTAAATAAAATCAAATACCAATACTATCTGGTTTTCATATGTCATTTACCAGTGTTACAAATAATTAGAAGAATAAATGCTGGGCTTCCCTGGTGGCGCAGTGGTTAAGAATCCTCCTGCCAATGCAGGGGACATGGGTTCGAGCCCTAGTCCAGGAAGATCCCACATGCCACGGAGCAACTAAGCCCGTGCGCCACAACTACTGAGTCTGCACTCTAGAGCCCGGAGCCACAACTACTGAGCCAGCGTGCTGCAACTACTGACGCCCACACGCCTAGAGCCCATGCTCCACAACAAGAGAAGCCACCGCAATGAGAAGCCTGCGCACCACAACGAAGAGTAGCCCCCACTCGCCACAACTAGAGAAAGCCTGCGCGCAGCAATGAAGACCCAACACAGCTAAAAATAAATAAAATAAAATAAATTTATTAAAAAAAGAATAAATGCTATTTTAAGCAGATACTATCTTATTAGAACCTGATACATATTTTATGGTTAATCATTTCTAAAGCCTTGTGTTTGGACATGGTTATAGAAATAACAGAACATGATGAAGAAAGCATAATTAATAGATTTTTATTTCTGAACTAAGCTTCCATATAGGACTTAAGTGAAGAAAAGCTTGTGGCAGGGAGAAAGAGGCATTATAATATAGCATAGTGGGTAAGAGAGTGGACACTGTATTAGATTCCCTGATTTTGTTTCCTGATTACATTATTTACCAGCTGGGTGACCCTGGTCTAGTTATATTATATATGTGACTTAGTTTTCTGGAAGACAAGTAACAATAGTGCTTATTTCTTAGGATATTGTGAAGAACACATGAGATAATACATGAAAAGCACTTACACAGGAGTTGGCATATACTAAATTCTCAATAATTATCATCATCATCATCATTAATGGAGAAGATACTTCATTAAAATACTGTGATATGCTTCCTGTGTATTTTTGCCTACTAGGAGTACTTAGCTAATTTTCACCATATTACTAGATGTATTGATATATTTCTTTCAATTCATCCTCATCCCCCAGGGAGCTCACACAACATCTTCCTGGTCCCTAGTCTTTATGATAAATGGAACACACTGCACTGATCTAGGCTCTAGTAACCACTACTTACATAGCCTTGGGCAAGTCATTCTACCTTAAAGAGACCCAGTTTGCTGTGAGATCGAAATTATTAACACAGGTAAACACTTAGCAAAGTGTTTAGTACATAGTAAAGTGTTCGGTAAATGAGAGCAGAAAAGAAATGCTAAAGCAGTTTCTGTTTAGATAACACTGGGGAGAGATGCTAATATTCTTAATAGTTAACTAAGTTACTAATAAGCTCACAATGGTAACTTTATATCTACAACAAGCTGTTATCTACCCAGGGGAAGAAAACCTTTTTAAAGTAGTAACACAAAAGTGTCCCTATTTCTTTTCTTTCATTTTTTTTGGCAGGGGGCCTGAGAACTAGAGGGAATGCACTGAATTCATGAGAGCACATCTGACAGATCGCAGACTGTTTCAGGTGGACAATTAGATTTTAAATATAGTCTTTACTTTCTAACATACTATTCATGAACTGGTTATAGCTATTTCTCATTACTAAATATAATATGTAGAAACTTTTTTAGTTATATACTCTCTGAAAAACTCAAGAGTAAAAAACAATCAAACCTTGTACAGAAAATTTTCTCCAATAAAAAACATGAACAGGGACTTCCCTGGTGGTCCATTGGCTAAGACTCCACACTCCCAATGCAGGGGGTCTGGGTTCGATCCCTGGCTGGGGAACTATTCCCTCATGCATGCCTCAACTAAGAGTTTACATGCTGCAACTATGAGTCCACATGCCACAGCTAAGAACTCCACATGCAGAAACTAAAGATCCCACATGCCGCAACAAAGATCCCATGTGCCCCAACTAAGACCTAGTGCAGCCTAAATAAATAAATATTTAAAAACAAAAAACACGAACAAAAGAGTTTTCCCTTAAACTCAAATTTATTTTTTAAAAATCTGCATTATGTCTGAAAACACAACTTTCACACTAAAATGCAAAAGGTTAAAGCATTAAATATAAAGAATTAAACCAGAACTTTTCATTTCATATTTTACAAAACCAAAATCTTGAGGGATATACTTTTAAAAATTATAAGTTGGTCTTATAAATGAAATTTATTAATATTATATACAAACGATTACTTTATGTGTATGTGCAATGTAGCTACGTTGTACGCAAAAATATGATGTCAACTTGCTGATTGTTTTTACGGATATAAGAAATACTCCAACATTGTACTAATAGAAAT
Organism: Neophocaena asiaeorientalis asiaeorientalis; assembly: GCF_003031525.2. Classification (NCBI taxonomy): domain Eukaryota; kingdom Metazoa; phylum Chordata; class Mammalia; order Artiodactyla; family Phocoenidae; genus Neophocaena; species Neophocaena asiaeorientalis. The sequence continues at coordinate 43,184 of NW_020174938.1, forward strand.
AACTGGACTTCAAAAAATATCCAATCTTCTAATTTCTGTTTTTAATAAGTGGAAGAGAAAATTAGTAGCTGTATACCTAATGAGTAAAATTAGTAAATTCACCTAGTGTTTTCCTTTCTAAAATTTAAGTTTCCTAAAGATAGGAAACTTTGTACCCCACAAAAGCATCTTGTACAGGGAAGGAGTTCGATAAATATCTATTAAACAAATGAAGCGTAACTTTATAATATTCATTATAAATCTATATACTCACAAATAAAAAGCATAAACCTACAGCAAATGAACTGTAAAGATATCTAACTCTCAACCCTTCTGAAACCTCTCAGACTCCCATGTACTTTGTTTCACAGTCGACCATGTGTTTATGGCAGCCTAAGAAAGGATTTTGCAACCCCACCCTTTACGCCTACAAATCAGAAGATTAGGGCAAGAGGACAAGGCAGAATATCTAAGAAAACTGGGCTTAAAACTAATCCATCAATAATTTATATGGCAAAAAAGGGAAATTGAGAATATATGACGGCAGCATTAACTTAGTATTTCACTTACAAAAAACAAGAATCACAATTGCCTTTAACAATTTAACATTTATGTGAATGTTTCAAGAATAAAAGTAAAGCAGATGGAGGGCCTCTGAATTCTTTATTAAGTCAGTATCTTACTATTATTGTATTTACAGAATGTTTGGCATTATCTCCTTGCACATATAGTAATGACTACATATTTTTAAATTTTTTAAATTTTATATATATGTTATATATTACCAATGAATTTTTCTAGTATCAGTTATCTCTTATGTATCTTATGTACATACATTTTAAATTTTTCACTGAAAATTAAATCCATAGGAAATTTCTACATTTTTAAAGATAAAAATTAGTCTGAGTAGTCAAAAAAATTTTACGTGTTAGTGAGTTCAGAAGATTCCTTACTACTTTCAGAAAATAACTGCTTTCCTTTACGCCTTAATAAATGTTCCAAATTATAAAATAAGAGTCGTCATTTTTAAACAGAAGATAACTGTTATATTTCAAATCTGCAAAATAAATGCAGAAAAAGTAACTAAAGATGTCTACTCAAAAATATACAATATTACTCATATATTTCCCCCCAAAATCCAGTTAAGAAGTTACCTCTTCCACTGAACTTTCCCTGACATTCCCCTCCCACCAAGAGAGCTAATTATTCCCTACTCTGTGATACCACTGTAACCTATACAGTACAGGTTTCTATTACACTTTCACACTATGTTGTATTATTTGCCATAAAGGTAAAGATCATATCTCATTTGTTTCTGAATTATTAATGCCTAATGGTTGCTCAAAAGTAACACACAATTTTCAAAATAATAATAATTTTTTTAACATCTTTATTGGCATATAAAAAAATAATTATTTTTATAAATTGGTTTGATGCAGAAAAAGAAAGAGCAATAAAGCTGAAGGGATGGCTCAAATTAAAAATTCAAATATCCTATTTCATTTACTCATTTAAGAATGTTAGTTAATGAGTAATTAACTTTTAAATGATAAAAATGAATTTTTTACTGCTCCTTTGAGAGGAAAAGCTAAAGTTTCTCTAAAAGTAGTATCCTGTATTTTTAAACATAAGTTAGCTTGACACTCAGATTAAAATGAGACCTTGAACTCAAATCAAATAGAGATTGGGGTGAATATGGGACTGCTTGCTAGTGTACAAAAAGAGCATAAAGTAACCAATAAACTTGAAAACTGTAATGATATTTTAATTTCCTAAAATTACCAGTGACATGAAGAAGCATGAAACATCAACAACATCCCTAGCTTTTAACATAACAACAAAGCTCTTCATGGTCAGGTCCCTAACTCTACATGCCATACTCACTCATCTCCTGCATAGAATGCCTACTTTGCACCATTTACGACTGTCTCAGTTTTCAAAACTTAGTTGAGGCACCGCCTCCTCCAGGAAGCTTTTGCTGATGTTCTCACGTCTTTGCCACTCTCAATTTGAGTAACAGGTTCTCCTTTGTGCTTCCAAAAACGTCTTTACTATTACACTAATCCTACGGGTTAAGATTTGTTTACATATATGTCTTCCCATTGAGATCAAGGATATATCTTTTTCATGTCCTTGAGCAAAGCACAGCACACAGATTATAGTAGTAATTCAATAAATGACTGAATGAATAAACAAATAAATATTAGTCATAATAGATTAAGTATGTCTGCATCCATATTTGATCTTGAGGAAGATTTAAATAGTTTAAAACCATCACTAAAGTTTATGTGTTAAGTCTTCTTCCCATCCTGAAAATGGTAGCTAACTTAGGGTATGCTACAGAGGTTAAAGTACCTGATGACACTGCCCAATATATGACAGGTGCTCCTTGTCATAAGCATAAAGATTGCCCAGTTATTAAGGCTATATACATTAGTTCAAACACAATCTATTTGTAAGGGAGGAAAGGAACATATTCTTGCCCAACCCAATTAGAAAAGAATAGATAATAATCTGTCCAGAGCAATTTAGTCCTTCATCTGGTTGAGACTAGAGATTCAAATTGACAAAAACACTGATAACCCTTTCTGAAGGAGTACACACTGCCTTGGCAATCAGACTTCCCGTTTCCAAACCGTGCTACACTAAACCATGCATCCTTGGGAACACAGACTTGGTCTTACTCCTTTTTATATCCTCAGCACCTGGGTCAGAGCCTAGGAAATGGCTGGTGCTCAATAAGTGCTTGCTGAATAAAATTCTACCTGAACAGCTTCATCACGTGCTTGCTTTTCTTCCTGTCTTCGCTGACGCTCTTCCTGTAACTCATTAAGCCTCTGCTCATATTCCTTCAATTTTGATAAAACATCATGGCGTTTGTTCTGGGCTTCGAGGGTATTTATAAAGGCAATTTCGTTTACCTGCAATAAAAAAAACAGAGAAAGTGAGTTTCAAATCAGGTTAATTCTAAGGCACATCACAAAAATAAGAAACTTAACAGTCTTTATATAATAATACAAACCAGTTTTAAGGCATAGACCAAAAAATGAACGACTTATAGTCTTTTCTTTCAATGCTTATCCCCCAAATGGATAATAATCCAGTGTACATAACAAACCCATAGGCCGCAGTAAGAAGTGATTTAGAGAAGTGGTCCCCAACCTTTTTGGCACCACGGACTGGTTTCGTGGAAGACAGTTTTTCCACAGACGGAGGTGGTGGGAGGATGGTTCAGGCATTAATGCGAGTGATGGTACAGGCGGTAATGCAAGCGCTGTTCAGGTGGTAACGGAAGTGATGTGGAGCAGCAGATGAAGCCGCTTGGTTGGCCGCCACTCACCTCCTGCTGTGTGGTCTGGTTCCTAACAGACCACAGGACTGCTAACGGTCCGCAGCCCGGGGGTTGGGGACCCCTGATTTAGAGTAAAGGTCTGCCATGGAAATATATTTTTTTATTGAAGCATAGTTGATTTACAATGTTATGTTAGTTTCGGTGTACAGCAAAGTGATTCAGTTATACATATATTCTTTTCCATTATAGTTTATTACAGGATATTGAATATAATTCCCTGTGCCATACAATATGACCTTGTTGTTTATCCATTCTATATATAATATCAATAGTTTGCATCTGCTAGTCCCAAATTCCCAATCCAACCCTCCCCCTTGGCGACCACAAGTCTGTTCTCTATGTCTGTGAGTCTGTTTCTGTTTCATAGATAAGATCATTTGTGCCATAGCTTAGATTCTACGAATAATGATATCATATGGTATTTGTCATCTCTTTCTTACTTCACTTAATGTGATAATCTCTAGGTCCATCCACATAGATGCAAATGGTATTATTTCATTCCTTTTATGGCTGAGTAATATCCCATTGTATATATTTAGATCTTCTTTATCCATTCATCTGTCAACAGACATTTAGGTTGTTTCCATGTCTTGGACACTGTAAATAGTGCTGCTATGAACATAGGGGTGCGTGTATCTTTTTGAATTATAGTTCTGTCCAGATATATGTCCAGGAGTGGAATTGCTATATCATATGGCAACTCTATTTTTAGTTTTCTGAGGAACCTCCATACTGTTCCCCATAGTGGCTGTACCAATTTACATGGTCACCAATTTTGTAGGAGGGTTCCCTTCCTTCCACACCCTCTCCAGCATTTGTTATTTGTAGACTTTTTAATGATGGCCATTATGACCAGTGTAGGATGGTACCTCATTGTAGTTTTGACTTACATTTCTCTAATAATTAGTGATGGTGAGCAACTTTTCATGTGCCTGTTAGCCATTTATATTGTCTTCCTTGGAGAAATGTCTATTTAGGCCTCCACTGAAATGTTTTTAAGAGACAAATTAAGATTTTTATAGAAACCATTTTATAGTTACTTAATATCATTGTGATTTGACATTATACAAGTTACATTAAGTTTTAATAGGTATGTACATTATTCTAATGAGTTTGAGATGACAAAACAAAGTAAACAAACAAATCATTTTTCTTCAACATACACCAAATAAGTGACAATTAGGTACAAGATATTAAACTATATACCTCAACCTCAACTTCACATATATTGAGTCTGAACAGTAAAGTTTTGCTAGAGAGTACATTTTTTAATAGATCTTTATTGGAGTATAATTGCTTCACAATACTGTGTTAGTTTCTGTTGCACCACGAAGTGAATCAGTCATACACATACACATGTCCCCATATCCCCTTCCTCTTGAGCCTCCATCCCATCCTCCCTATCCCACCCCCCTAGATCATCACAAAACACCGAGCCGATCTCCCTGTGCTATGCTGCTGCTTCCCACCAGCCAACTGTTTTACATTCAGTAGTGTATATATGCTGATGCTACTCTCACTTTGCCCCAGCTTTGCCCTCCCACCCTATGTCCTCAAGTCTATTCTCTATGTCTACCTCTTTATTCCTGCCCTGCAACTAGGTTCATCAGTACCATTTTTTTTTTTTTTGGATTCCATATATATGTGTTAGCATACAGTATTTGTTTTTCTCTTTCTGACTGACTTCACTCTGTATGACTCTAGGTCCACCTCACTACAAATAACTCGATTTCATTTTTTTTATGGCTGAGTGATACTCTATCATATGTGTCACGTCTTCTTTATCCATTCATCTGTCGATGGACATTTAGGTTGGTTCCATGTCCTGGCTATAGTAAATAGTACTGCAATGAACACTGTGGTACATGACTCTTTTTGAATTATGGTTTTCTCAGGGTATATGCTCAGTAGTGGAATTGCTGGGTCATATGGTAGTTCTATTATTAGTTTTTTTAAGACACCTCCACACCATTTTCCATAGTGGTTATATCAATTTACACTCCCACCAACATAATTAAATGAAATAAAAACAAAGAAAACAATAGCAAAGATCAATAAAACTAAAAGCTGGTTCTTTGAGAAGATAAACAAAATTGATAAACCCTTAGCCAGACTCATCAAGAAAAAAAGGGAGAGGACTCAAATCAATAAAATTAGAAATGAAAAAGGAGAAATCACAACTGACACTGCAGAAACACAAAGGATTATAAGATACTACTACAAACAACTATAGGCTAATAAAATGGACAATCACAAGAAAATGGATAAATTGTTGGAAAGGTAAAACTTTTCAAGACTGAACCAGGAAGAATTAGAAAATATAAACAGACCCAACACAAGTAATGAAATTGAAGCCATAATTAAAAATCTTCCAAGGGCTTCCCTGGTGGCGGTGTGGGTGCAAGTCCGCCTGCCGATGCAGGGGACACGGGTTTATGCTCGGTCCGGGAAGATCCCACATGCTGCGAAGCGGCTGGGACAGTGAGCCATGGCCGCTGAGCCTGCACGTCCGGAGCCTCTGCTCCGCAACGAGAGAGGCCACAACAGTGAGAGGCCTGTGTACCGCAAAAAGAAAAAATCTTCCAAGAAACAAAAGTCCAGGACCAGATGGCTTCACAGGCGACTTCTATCAAACATTTAGAGAAGAGCTAACACCCATTCTTCTCAAACTCTTCCAAAATATTGCAGAGGGAGAAACACTCCCAAATTCATTCTATGAAGCCACCATCACCAAAACCAGAAAAAGGTATCACAAAAAAATAAAATTACAAACCAATGTCACTGATGAACATAGATGCAGAATCCCCAACAAAATACTAGCAAACAGAATCCAACAGCACATTAAAAGAATCATACACCATGATCAAGTGGGATTTATTCCAGGGATGCAAGGATTCTTCAATATATGCAAATCAATGAATGTGATACATCAGATTAACAAATTAAGGAATAAAAACCATATGATCATCTCAATAGATGCAGAAAAAGCTTTTGACAAAATTCAACACCCATTTATGATAAAAACTCTCCAGAAAATGGGCATAGAGAGAACCTACCTCAACATAATAAAGGCCGTTCATGACAAAACCACAGCAAGCATCATACTCAATGGTGAAAAACTGAAATCATTTCCACTAAGATCAGGAACAAGACAAGGATGTCCACTCTTACCACTCTTATTCATCATAGTTTTGGAAGTCCTAGCCACAGCAATCAGAGAAGAAAAAGAAATAAAAGGAATACAAATTGGAAAAGAAGAAGTAAAACTGTCACTGTTTGCCAATGACATGACACCGTAAATAGAAAATCCTAAAGATGCCACCAGAAAACTACTAGAACTAATCAATGAATTTGATGAGGTTGCAGGATACAAAATTAATGCACAGAAATCTCTGGCATTTCTATACAGCAACAACGAAAAATCAGAAAGAGCAATTTATGAAACACTCCCATTTACCACTGCAACAAAAAGAATAAAATACCCAGGAATAAATGTGCCTGAGGAGGCGAAAGACTTGTACTCATAAAACTATAAAACACTGATGAAAGGAATCACAGATGACATAAACAGATGGAGGAATATACCATGTTCTTGGACTGGAAGAATCAATATTGTGAAAATGAATATACTACCCAAGGTAATGTACAGATTCAATGCAATCCCTATCAAACTACCACTGGCATTCTTCAAAGAATTAGAACAAAAAATTTTACAATTCATATGGAAACGTGGAAGACACCAAATATCCAAAGCAATCTTGAGAAAGAAAAATGGAGTTGGAGGAATCAGGCTCCCTGACTTCAAACTATACCACAAAGCTACAGTAATCAAGGCAGTATGGTACTGGCACAAAAACAGAAATATAGATCAATGGTAAAGGAGAGTAAAGTTTTTATGAGTAAAGTACAGTTAATGATAAAAAACTGGAAAATGTCTGTTGGGGTCAAATTTCTCATTCTTGAAAGCCAGAAGGAAGACATGCCACAGTGAAAAAGGTAGAGTGAAATTGGGAAGTAAACAAACTCTGAAGCTTACTCTCTCTGAAAGAAGTATAGACTCCAGGAATCCATGTTGGATGAAATAAAACCTATCACTAGATATGTTACAAACTGAAACAAGAAAGTTTGAATACAGTTCTAGCAAAGATTTCCCAATCTCCATCCCATGTAACTACTTTCATAAGTAAATTAACAATATAATCATTTCTCAAGGTATACTGAAAGTATAAGACAAACAGGTATGCTCAAGGAAAATTAATCATAATGTATCAAGGGTCACATGTTAAACATAATCAAGATGAAAGAAAAAGAAATGAGACCTAATGCTCCAGACAAAATAAATAAAATAAAATAAAATTCAGAGGGAAGAATGCGCAAAAGCAGCATAAAAAATACAATCTGTGATGTTTGTCAAGTGCTACAAAATTTTAGTTATGCTAGTTGAATATGTTTGGAGACGTAATGTACAGCATGGTGATAATAGTTAATAGTACTGTACTATATACTTGAAATTTGCTAAGAAGATAGATCTGAAATCTTCTTAGCATGTGTGCGCGCACACACACACAGTAACTAAGTGGAGGTAACAGATATTTTAATTAGTTGGATTGTAGTGATCATCCCACAATGTATATGTATATCAAAATATCAAGCTGTGGGCTTCCCTGGTGGCACAGTGGTTGAGGGTCCACCTGCCGATGCAGGGGACACGGGTTCGTGCCCTGGTCCGGGAAGATCCCATACGCCACAGAGCGGCTAGGCCTATGAGCCATGGCTGCTGAGCCTGCGCGTCTGGAGCCTGTGCTCCACAACGGGAGAGGCCACAACAGCGAGAGGCCCGCGTACCGAAAAAACAAAAAAAAATCAAGTTGTACACCTTAATATATACAATTTTTATATGTCAATGATATCTCAATCAAACTGTAAGTAAGTAAAAAAATAAATAAGACGTTTCCTGGAAATTAACTGGAAGAAAACATAACCAAAGAAACAGCAGAATATCTCCTAGGCAAACTTTGTAATGTAAAAAGAAGTCAACACGAACCTGAATTTAAAGGTGCAAAACAGATGATAAAATGACATGATAAAATAAAGAAAGACTAGAGAGTTAAGGAAACTTAGGCAAAAGTAACACAATCACAGAATTAATTAAATTAGAAAAAGCATGAAACAGAGCAAAGATGGTAAAAAGTCAAATCACTAACAGAGGAAAGGCTTGTTATAATCACAGTTAATATGGACTTTAAAATGAAAATTTATGTGTAAGTAATAATTTTTAAACATGGAGAACAAGTTAAGATGACCTAATGTAAGAATAATATCTGTAAAGTTAAGAAAGACAAAATATTCCAATATATAATACAGAAAATTTTCCCTGAAAAAAAGAAATACTGAAAATTGAGAAAGCCCACTTTATTTCATGAAGAATTTATTCAGAAGATCAACACCAAGAATATCCTTATTAAATCACAAAACATTAAGGAACAAGCACAAATTTTTTAAGCTTCCAGGCAGTAAATGCAAGTCATCTATGAGAAAGAGGGAGAAAAAATCTGTCTGGCCTCAGGCTTCTCCACAGAATTAGTTAATGCTAGAAAAACATGGAATAATGCCTACAAAACTTCGAAGGAAAGATATTCTGAACCATGAATCTGATCTCTAGCCAAGATGTACTCAGAAATGCCACAGGCCTTTGATACCTAAGAACTCAAGGAATAGAGCACAATAACCTCTTCCTGAAAAAATTACTTGTTAATAAAATCCAGCCAACCAGGTCAAAACAAAGAACTCATGAATGGAGGATTACGCAAGCTGTGCATCCATTCATACATAGAAGGAAAACTAAACTGTGGAATTTATAGTTTCAGAGCAAAATGTAAATGTTATAAACCTTAACAATGTAAAAATAATGAAACTATAAAAATTGTTGGGAGGAGATCTTGTGATAAAGAAACATTTATTACAAATTCAATAAGTCCCTCCATTTTACTTCCACGTCACTTCCTTCTCTTAAAATGGAACTAAAATAGAAATGAATACTTCTTATTAAGAAGTACCATGGATAGTATAATTCTTTTTTTAATTAATTAATTAACTTATTTATTTTTTTGGCTGTGTTGGGTCTTCGTTTCTGTGTGAGGGCTTTCTCTAGTTGCAGCAAGCGGGGGCCATTCTTCATCGTGGTGTGCAGGCCCTTCACTGTCGCAGCCTCTCTTGTTGTGGAGCACAGGCTCCAGACCCGCAGGCTCAGCAGTTGTGGCCCACGGGCCTAGCTGCTCTGCGGCATGGGGGATCTTCCCAGACCAGGACTCAAACCCGTGTCCCCTGCATTGGCAGGCAGACTCTCAACCACTGCGCCACCAGGGAAGCCTAATAGTATAATTCTATTTTATAAAGTTATCTATTCATTCAATCTGAACATTATTCTAAAGAGATTTCTGGAAGAGTATTTATAATGTCAATGGTAGCTATTTCTGAGGGTGGGATTTTGAGTTTCCTTTGCTACGTATTGCTCGAATTCTTTAAAATGAGAATAAACCATTTTCATAACAATATGGCCACTATTCTACATATAAAACAGTATTAAAGAAAGCTAGACTAATGCATTTACACTAAAACTTAAAGACAAGAGAAAGTCCCTAAAGGTTTTTAAGTTGAGAGGTAATACAATAATGCCCTTAAGAAGGATTAATTTGAAGGGAGTAGGGACAAAAGGCAAGAATAACAACTGCAAATATTGATAAATGATCACAAGCTTTCCAAGTCTAGATTAATGAGAGACTAGTGATACCATTCATCTGAAATATGAATTTCAGAAAAGGCAAATGATTTGGGATACAGGGGTGGTGAGCTGATGAGTTTCACTGGATACAATCATCAAGCAATAGGTAACTGAGTCTAGAGCTTCATTGAGAGAGTGGGGTTAAATGCAGATCTAGGAGTCACTACAGAGAGGATAGCTGAAGCAATGAGAATGATTGTGATATTCAAGGAAAGGAATAAGTGAAGTGGACTGAAGGCAGTAACATTTAAGCAGCAAAAGAAAAAGGGAAGATAGTAAAGCATTGGTTAGGAAAGCAGAAGGAAAACCAAGATAGCGCAGAAGAAAGTGTTCTAGAAAAAAATACATAACAGTGTTGATAATGAACAGATCCAGAAAAGGCTTTTAAACATAGTGATAACAGAGTAACATTCTGAAAGGAAAGTACAGTATAGCATAGAGGAAAAATGGTGTCATAAGGAATTCAAGAAGACAGGAGTGATGAGGTAGTGGAAATGAGCACAGACAGCTCTTTCTAGGAATCTAGTGATTTCCAAAAGGAAAGAGTAGGTAATCTATAGAACAGGTGGAAGTAGTCCGTCTAGAGGAAGAAAGCAAAGGAGCAGGCACAAGAAGATAACTGATGAAGCAAATTTTAAAAGCAGGCAAGAGGACACAGCACAAGGAAAAGGCTACTGCCATAAATAAGGAAAAAGATGTCTTTTCCTCAAAAAAAACCCCCAAAACCCTGTAATTATGAGTAGACACATTGCATCTGAAAAGCTATCAATGAGACCATTAAGAAACTGAAAATAAAAGCCACTTTTATACTATTAAATAAATGATAAAATCGGGTGCTGAGTAACTCTGCCTGTAATAATAATCACTATCAACTAAATAGTAGATTACTTATTTTCAATCATCTGTGTATCCAAGAAAGAACTAAGACATTTGAAAAGACTGTTAATTTATGCCAAGAACTCACAAAAAAGAATATGTGGAAAAAATATCTTACACAGGACTGAAATAAATATATTTGGTATATCTCAAGGACATATTCTTAAGTTCTAGTGGAACTTAAGTATATTTTAAATCACTGGATTATTAGAACTTCTGGATTAGTAATAAAACAACAGAAATGCATTAGGGACTTAAGGAAAAGTTAGGAAGTGGAACACAAATAGGATGTGGCATTCTATGAAATTGTAATATTTTACAGAGTATTTACAGCATACCAAGGATGGCATTAACTGCTTCACAATACGCACAACCTAATTTAATCCTTTCAGCAATTCTTTGAGATATAGGTAAGATTATTCCTATTTTACAGATCAACAAATAGGCTGAGAGGCTGAAATAACACCCAAGACCATTCAGCTACTACGTGGTAGAGTCAGGACCTGAATCCAAATTTATCTAACTCCAGAGACTTCAGTCCTCACTATTATGATGAAAAATTACTTTTGAAGAAGGAGCAACTGTTTGATATATGTGGAACCAAATTTCCTGATCATAAAAATCACCTGGGGGGCTTATAAAAAAATAAAGCTCCTCAGGGGCCACTCTAGCATTACTGAAAAAAACCTGCAAAGTTTGGAAATCTGTCTTTTTAACAACTCATATTACTGTTATAATCAGGCAAGACTGGGAAATATTGGCATGTGATAAAACCAAAGGTAGATTTGGTTTTAATCTAATCTCATAGATTAAAATGTCTGGGGATGAAAGTAATCAGCAATGTTTCACACAAACTTTTAAGATATTTATGTAATTATACTAAGAACAATTCATTCATAAAATATTTAAATGAATGAGAGAACAAGAAAAAACTAGATTGTCTATTTTTATTTTCTTTGTAGATATAATACATTTCAAAAGAGAGTTTCAGAGATTATCGAAGAGAAAGCAATGAAAATTAAGAGAACCAACAGGGCAGCAGTTGGTAGCAGGGTTTTAAAGGAGAATTTCATATTAGCAAAAATCTTAGTACAGACTGTTAACTCAGTGAACCTGGATTATTAAGAATTTTTAAAACTGAAAATGGAGCTGATATCTTTATGTAAAAACAACCAGCAGTCAACCACTTATCTTGACGGAAATTATTTAAACTATAGTTTGGGTTAATATGTTTATAGGAGCCACTTTGGTTTAATGAGATTATAATGAAAGTAAATATATTAGGCAATTAGACAGATCAAAATTCATACAAGTCATATAAAAAAAAGACCACAAAATGAAAATACCAAACCAATAATAAGAACAGTGGTAAAAGCATAGGCTTTGGAACCACAAATATCAGGATTTTAATTCTGACTGTGTGACCATCAACAATCTGCCTTCAGACTGCTCCTCTAAAATATAAAAATAATACATAGTTCAGAATTTCCACTTCCAGCTATGATGGAGTAAGAGGGTCCAGATGCACCCTCCCACCTTAAACAACTAAAAAATTAGACAAATATATAAAATATATGAAATTCAATTAATGTAACACAGCAAATATCAAAAGAACAAAGGACAAAACCACATTATTCTTGCAATAGATGGAGAAAAAGGATTTGACAAAATCCAATACCCCTTCATGATAAAAACACTCAACAAACTAGAAGTAAAAAGGAACTTCCTCAATCTTTGAAGTGTATCTATGAAAACCCCATACCTAACATCATACTTGATGATGAAAGACTAAATGCCTCCCACTCCAAAGATCAGGAACAAGACAAGGATGTCCACTCCTACCACTTCTATTCAGTATTGTATTGCAGGTTGTATCCTGGGCAATAAGCAACAACAACAACAAAAAAATCAAAGCCATCCAGATTGGTAAAGAAGAAGTAAAACTATCTCTAGTTGCAGATGGTATGATCTTGAATATAGAAAATCTTAAGGAATCCACTAAAAAGCTATTACAACTAATGAGCAAGTTCAAGCAAGGTTTCAGGAGATAAGATAAATATATAAAAATCAATTGTATTTCTATACACTAGCAGTAAACAATCTGAAAATGAAATTAAGAAAACAATTCCATTTACAGTCACCTCCAAAAGAGTACAATCAATACTTAGGAATTAATTTAAACAAGAAGGTGAAAGCCTTGTGTGCTGAAAATTAGAAAACACTCCATAAAGAAATTAAGGAAGATTTAAATAAATGGAAAGATATCCTGTGTTCATGGATTAGAAGATCTAATATTATTAAGATGGCAATACTCTCCAAAGCACGGTAAAAATTCAATGCAATCCTAACAAAACTCCAATGGACTTTTTTATGGAAATGGAAAGCTTATCCTCATCCTAACTGCAAGTTGCCCCAAATAGCTAAGATAACATTGAAAAAGAACTAAGTTGGAGGACTATAGTTTCTGATTTCAAAGCTTACTGAAGTGCTACGGTAATCAAAACAGTGTGATACCAGCATAAGGATAGACGTATAGACCAGTGGAATAGAACTGAGAGAAGAGAAATAAACCTGTACACCTATGGCTAATTGATTTCCAGCAAGTGTGCCAAGACCATTCACTGGGGAAAGAATAGTGTCTTCAAGAAGCAGTGCTTGGACAAATGATATCCACCTGCAAAAGAATAAAGGCAGACCCCCTACCTCATTCTGTATATAAAAATTAATTGAAAATGTATCTATGACCTAAATATAAAAGCTAAAACCATAAAACTCTTAGAAGAAAACATGGAGGTAAATCTTCATGACTTTGAATTTTGCAATAATTTCTTAGCACAAAAAGTACAAAAAATAAAACAAAAGATAGATAAATTGGACTTCATCAACATTAAAAACTTTTGTGCAAAGAACGTTATCAACAAAGTGAAAAGGTAACCTACACAGTGTGAGAAAATATCTGCAAATCATATATCTGATAAAGGACTAGTATTGAGAATATACAAAGAACTCTTACAGCTGAACAACAAAAAGACAAACAGCCCAATTTAAAAAAATGAGCAATGGACTTTGAATAGACTTTTTTCTAAGGAAGATATACAAATAGCCAATAAGCACATAAATATATGCTCAATATTGTTAGTCATTAAGGAAACGGACAGATTCCTAGAAAGACACAAATTACACAAGAGAAATAGATACTATGAATAGCCCTATGTATATAAAAAAATGGAATTTTTATTTTAAAAACTCATCCACAAAGAAAACCCCAGGCCCAGACGGCTTCATTGGTAAATTCCACAAAAAATTTAAGGAGGAAATTGTACCAGTTCCACATAAACTACTTTAGAAAACTGAAGAGGATGGAAACCTTCCCAAGTCACTTTAGGAGGCCAGCATATTCTGTTACCAAAAGCAGCCAAAGACATTATAAGAAAAAAAAAGATCAAAATCCCTCACAAACATTGATGCAAAAATTCTTAAAATTTTAGCAAACGAAGCACACCAAAATATAAAACTGATATTATATCATGACCATGTGAGGTTTATCCCAGAATTGCAGTTACTTTGGTATCCGACAATCAAATACTGAAATTCACCATTTTAAGATCTTAAAAAAACACATAATATCATCTCAATAAATGCAGAAAAAGCAGGTAACCAAATTCAAAGTCCATGGTAAAAAATTTTAGTAACTAGGAATAGAAAGGAAGTTTCTCAATCTGATAAAGAACATCTATGAAAGATCTACAGCTAATATCACACTTAATGGTGAAAGACTGAACGCTTTCTTCCTAAAATTAGGAGCACGGCAATGATATTGGTTCTCATCATTAATCAACATTGTGCTAGTACTGGTTAATGCAATAAAGGGAGATTTAAAAATGAAAAACATACAGGAAAAGAAGTAATAAAACTAGAACTAGCAGGTTTAGCAGGGTTGTAGCATATAAGGTAATACACTAAAATCAAATGTGTTTCTATAAGTTAGCAGCAAACAATTAGAAACAAATTTAAAATAAGATACTATTGACAAAAGCATTAAAAATATGAACTGCAGATAAATTTCATAAAATATATACAAACCAAAATAAATGGAGATATATGCCATCAGACATATGGTTCAGAATACTCAATATCATTAGGATGACAAGTCTCCCCCAGATTAATGTATATATTCAATGCAATTCTAATCAAAATACAGGCAGGCCTCTTTTGGGCGGGAGGAGTAGAAATTCATAAGGTGATCCTATAAATTACATGGAAATGCAAAGAACCTAAAAGAGCAAAAGTAGTTTTAGAAGAAAATAAAACTTAAGGATTTATACTTGATTATGACTTATTATAAAGGTACAGTAATGAAGATAAAGTTTTATTTATAAAGATAAATGTAACAGAATAGAAAATCAGAAATAGACCCACACATATATAGCCAATTGCTTTTCAACAAGGGTCTAAGGCAATTCATTATACAAAAGATAGTCTCTTTAACAACTGATACTGGAACATTATATAACCATATGAAAAAAATGAACCTCAACCCTACCTCACACCATATAAAAAACTTAACTCAAAATGGAACATAGACCTCACTGTAAAATTTAAAACTTCTAGATAAAACTTAAGGAAAAATCTTAGTGACTTTAAGTTTATGTAACTTTTTTAAATAGGGTACAGAAAAACATAAAGTATAGGGAAAAAAAAGTCTATATTGGACCTTTCCAATTTTTTAAACTTCAAAAGACACTTTTAAGAAAATGAAAAGGCAATCCGTAGACTGAGAGAAAATATTTGCAAAACATAGATATTAATATCTAAAATATACAAAGTCCTCTAAGAAATTCTGCTATTTGCCACAACATGGGTGAAACTGGAGGGTATTATGCTAAGTGAAATAAGGCAGAGAAAGAAAGAAAAATACTGCATGGTATCACTTATATTTGGAATATAAAAGAAAAAGTGAAACTCATCGAAACAGATTTTTCTTTCTGTAGTTGATTTCTAGTTTCATACCATTGTGGTTGGAAAAAATGCTTGACATAATTTCTATCCTCTTAAATCTGTTGAGACTTGTTTTGTGGTCTAGTATGTGATCTATCCTGGAGAACATTCCATGTACACATGAAAAGAATGTTTATTTTGCTGTTTTTGAATATAATGTCCTATAGATATCTATTAAGTTCAACTAGTCTATTGCATCATTTAAGACCATCATTGCCTTATTGATTTTCTGTCCAGATATGCAACCAACTGAAATGCCCATTAACAGATGAATGGATAAAAAAGATGTGATATATATATATATATATATATATATACAATGGACTATTACTCAACCATAAAAAAGAACAAAATTCTGCCATTTGCAGCAACATGGATGGACCTAGAGAACGTTATGCTTAGTGAAGTAAGCCAGAGAAAGACAGAAACTGTATGATATCACTTATAATTGGAATCTAAAAGATAATACAAATGAATATATATGCAAAACAGAAACAGACTCAGATATAGAAAACAAACAAACCAGTGGTAACCAAAGGGAAGAGGGGAGAAGGGAGGGGCAAATTAGGGGTACAGAATTAAGACATACAAACTACTATGTATAAAATAGATAAGCAATAAGGATATATTGCTATTACAGGGAATTACAGCCATTATCATGTAATAATTTTAACGGAGTATAATCTGTAAAAATACTGAATCACTATGCTGTACACCTGAAACTAACACAGTATTGTAAATCAACTATACTTCAATTCAAAAAACTCAAAGAAAGAGCGAACAGAAAAGTAGTTGCCACAGGCCGGGGGGAGGCAGATAGAAATAGGGAGAGATTGGTGAAAGGGGACAAACTTTTAATTATAAGATGAATGAAATCTAAGCATCTAATGTATAACATGGTAGCTATAGTTGATAACACTGTATTGTATTGATATAATTGAAATACGCTAAGAGGGTAGAACTCAAATGTTCACACACACACACACACACACACACACAAAAGATAAATATGTGAGGTGATGGATATGTTAATTAACTGGATGAGGGAAATCCTTTCACAATGTATATGTATATCAAATCACCATGTAAATATCTATTTTATTTGTCAACTATATCTCAAAAAAGCTGAAAAAGAGAACTGTTTGACTAATAACAAAACAATCTAACTTTAAAAAATGAACAAAGATATTTGAACACTGTACCAAGTAAGAGCTACAGATAGGAAATACACACATGAAAAGATGTTCAAAAAGCAAATTAAAACCACATGACACTATACATAAAGACTAATATGGAATGGTTAGAATTACAGTATGGAACCATGTCAAGTGTTGGTGAGAATGTGGCTAACTAGAACTCTCATCCACTGCTGGTAACAGTATATAAAGTGTTTCTTTAAAAGTTAAACCTATCATAAGACTCTGCCAATATCAGGTATTTACCAGAGAAAATGAAAGCACACATCTGCACAAAGATTTGTACACGAATTTACACAGCAGCTATATCTATAACAGCCAAAAACTGGAATGAAAACAAATGTCCATCAACAAGTGACTGGATTAACAAACTATGGTATTTCTACACAATGGTATACTTCTCAGCAATGAAAAGGAAATGATACACAACAGCATGGATAAAATTCAAAATAACTATGTTGAATGAAAGATGCCAGGGGAAAGAGTACATACTCTATGATTCCATTCATATAAAATTCTGGAAAATGCTAACATCCATAGTGACAAAAAGCAGATCAGCAATTGCGTGGTAACAGAGTTGGAGGAAGGAATGAACTACAAAGAGGTATAAGAAACTTTTGAGGGTGATGGAATTTTTTATTATTTTCATTGTACTGATGGTTTCAGGAATATATATGTCAAAACTCAACAAACTGATGCTTCACATATGTGTTATTTATTGTCTGTGAATTATACCTCAATAAACCTGTAAAAAGTAATACATATCTCACATGATTATTGTAAGAATAAGATACTGCACATAATAAGTATCAAATGAGCATGTAAAAATGCTGTTATTCTGGCACAGGATAAACATTTGATAAACATTAGCTTCTCGTGTAACAACTGAAAAAGTACTCAAGTAACTAATTCAATGTTCAAAGCACCTAAGTTATACCTTAGCTTCTTCCTCTTGTGCTTTTTTAACAATTGCTTGTAACTGCACCTCTCGTTTAAATTCAGCATGAAGTAATTTCTCTTCCATCATCCTACGTCGTTGGTCTAGTAACTCTTCTTTCCACTTCCGGACATCTTTCTCCTATATGCAATGAATTACCACATCATTAATTTCAGCATACATAGTCACTTGACAAGAAGTGCAAACAGATAAACAGCTTAGGAATTATAAAGTCAAGAATGCGGAAAGACCTAAAGGATCATGACTAATGATTACGAACACAGCCCATGGAGCCAGACTGATGAGTTCATAATCTGCCATGGTCACTTGCTAGATATATAAACTGGGCAACTTTTTTAGCCTATGTGTCAGTTTCCTTATCTATAAAGATAATAGTAGTAGTACCTAACTCATAGGTTTTCAAGATTGAGTGAATATACGTAAACCCTTAGAACAGTACATTAGACGTTGCTCAAGAGAAATACTTGCTGCTATTATTATACTGCACTATAAGCACACTTAAAATGAAAATAGTGTATATGTCTTATCCTTATAAACATTAATGGCTCTATAACCCAAATTCAAGACAGATAATTTTATCCTAGAAATTGAAAAAAAGGTGAGAAGTCTGAAAAATAAATATTTGCATAAGAAACATTCTCTGAAGGAACAGAGAGCTTTGACTATAGAAGAATAATTACGTTAGCTCCCTTTACTTCCTTAAAACAATATCAAATAGAAGTAAAAGACTTGTCCTGTGCTCCAAGAAATCAGAACCTGCACCTGCAATAAGAATAAATTATAGAAAATCAATGTTGGCTCAACATGAATGGGAAGAAAACTAACATTTCAGTTGAATTTCATCTATATAATAATGTATTTAACCACCTAAAAAAGTATGATGCAGAAACAGTACTGGATTAGGAGCTAGGAACAGGTCCTTAAAGCTCTAGCTCTACAAATTATTGGTCATGTGATATTGGTAACTAGCTCTGCAAATTATTGGTCATGTGACATTGGAAACAGCCCTTAGGCTCTCCTAGATTCAGTTTTCACATCTATAAAATGGGGTTCAGGGGGACTTCCCTTGTGGTGCAGCGGCTAAGAATCCACCTGCCAATGCAGGAGACATGGGTTCGATCCCTGGTCTGGGAAAATCCCACATGCCACGGAGCAACTAAGCCCGCGAGCCACAACTACTGAGCCCGCACACCACAACTACTGAAGCCTGCGTGCCTGGAGCCTGTGCTCCACAACAAGAGAGGACATCGCAGTGAGAAGCCCATGCACTGCAACGAAGACCCAAGGCAGCCAAAACTAAATAAATAAAATAAAATAAATTTTTTAAAAAATGGGGTTCAGGATCTGTTCAACTCTGTGTGCCTCACAGAGGTATTGTGGTGATCAGATGAGACCATATATGTATAGAATAGGGTTGAAACAATAACTCATTATATAAATGGAAGGTGGGATTTATCATTTAATAATTGAAGGGATACCTACATTGATGGGAAAATTAAACCAGAGAACCTCTAACGTCTTGTACAATTTCAAGAATTTACTATTTTGGGGCTTCCCTGGTGGCACAGTGGTTGAGTCTGCGCGTCCGGAGTCTGTGCTCCGCAACAAGAGAGGCCACAACAGTGAGAGGCCCGCGTACCGCAAAAAAAAAAAAAAAAGAATTTACTATTTTGTTTGCATGAGTATCTGGAGATTATATTATATAGTGAGAAAATAAAGTATATAATTTTATTTGTATTAAAAATACAATAAGAAGGGAAATTATAATTGTGTTAGAACATTTTCCTAAAGCTTAAAATGAAGTAATATATTAACTCTTATAGAGCCCCATGACATGGAGACTGTTTTTCATATTTGATCTATTCAATCTAAATGATTAAAATCTTGATTGAAATAATTAAATTCTTGAGATTCAGGTAAAGAGAAAAATTACAGATTTTCTTCCTTTCCCAGCCAACTTTTCCACTGTACTAAGGAGAATCTTATGCCACCTCATTTTTACATTCAAATTATTTGGTCCAATTGTTTTTCCCAATTTTAAAACAAACATAAGTAATGCAAATATTTTTAACCGAGGCATATTAGTCCTCCTTTCTAGGACCAGAAGGTAACAAAGGAGTTCACCTATACTATAAAGGTTACCTATCTTCTGTCATGCTATGCTAGGTATATGTAGTTCACAGACTTCAAGATGGCTCCAAATGATCCCAGCCATCTGGTATTCAGACCCTTGTGTATTTCCCTCCAACACTGTACCAGGTTCGTGACCAATACAATTCAGCAAAAGTGATGGTATATCACTTCCAAGATTAGGTTATAAAAGACAGTGCAGCTTCCATTTTGGCAGCTCACTTGTTCATTCTCTATCTTTCTTGTCTTCTCTCAGATTACTCTGTGGGAAAGGTAGCAGCCATGTTATAAGAACATCAGGCTATGGAAAGACCCACATGGCAAGATACTGAGGTCCATAACCAACTGCTAAAGAGGAATCCAGGCCTGCCAATAACCATATGAGAGTTTGGAAGTGGATCCTTCAGCTCCAAATGACAGCTGCCCCAGACAACAGCTTGACTGCAACCTCAGGAGAGACTCTGAACAAAGAAATAACAACACAAGCCACTCCTGGTTTCCATGCCCAAGAAACTTTGAGCAGTTGTTTTAAGTGAAAATGTGTGTTGTTTTAAGCTGCTAAGTCTTGAGGCCCTTTGTTACACAGCACACATAACTAATACAGTACTCATGTCTGCCATGTGTAACTAACAATAAGAATGACCATATGCTGAGCAACAGCCACCCGAGCACCATGGTACTGTTTTACTTGCCACTTTCATCATCACAACTGGTTAACAATGATAATTGTCATTTTATGGATAAAGAAATTAAAAGGCAGTATTGTTATGTAATTTGCCCAGGGCATCATATCCTATTATGTGGTTCAAACCAGGATTTCACCTGATTGGCCATCTCCAGAGCCCATGTTCTTTCCACTACACCACACTGATCAGAAGTTACACTGCTCTAAATACTCCAAGAATCTCTTCCATAAATCTAATTAGTGCCCTACTTATTCAAATCTGACCATCTCAAGCTCAAAACTGTCCTACCAGTTCATTGAACACTTTGCACAAGACTTCCCAAGGAAACCCCCACTGAAAATGGCAAAAGACAAAGCGCAGCTTTAAAATCCATGCGAACTCAGCAAAACATCAATTTACCAGCTTTTTTAAGAATGACAAATTCTATTTTCTTTCTTTAACAGGTAGCTTTCTGTAACTCAGTAGATAGAAATGCTTTTGTTTCCTAGTAAATATATTTTTATTGTTCTTTTAGCTTCTCTCGAACCAGAAGAAGTCAAGTTGAAAATAAGCCCATCAATTTAAGGCAATCATACTTCCCTAAAAATTAAAAACTCACCCTTTCTAACAATTTCTGAAGCTTTAATGTTTTCTCTTCACGTAACTTTTCCCTTAGCTGCTGTGCTTTCATTTGTTTTTCTTCATGTTTCTTCTTAGATTCTGCAATTGTTCTATTAATACAAACAAATGGACAAGAGACACAAATGTTTACATGATAAAGTCAATAATATCTTCTTTAGTCTTCAAAGTTCTTAAAATAAATATAAAAAATATACAAAACTAACTTTGGCCTAAAAGTTCACAGAAACATTGTCACTTTTCAATGGATCTGGAAATGTCTTGAATAATGTACCTTAAAATATTATGTAGTAACTCCATTTAATAGTCAAGAACATCTAGTTCCCTTCCTGTGAAACATTTCAAATTAATTTTCAAAGGCCAGACCTTTTACGAGATGGTGAGGAAAGTTTTTCATGCATGTGAATTCCATGTCCTGGAGGTCTAGCAGGTTCCTCCTCTACAATATCCCCCCAGGATGTATTCTGGCGCCAAGACTCACGAGCTGTTTTCAGAAAAAAGAAAACCGCTATTGCTTAACCACATAATTCTATAAAACCAACATTTGAGAACAGACTTTTAAAAGGCATCCCACTCTTATTAATTTTACACAAAAACCCCAAGTAATAAGATAATCTATTTTATATCCCTCTACCTATACATACAACACACACACACAAACATACAAACATGTAATACCTTCATAATCTGCAAGTACATCGTTCCAATCCATAGACATACCACAGAAAGATACACTTCCACTGCCCATGCTGGCCTAAAATGTAATAAGAAAAATTGAGTAACAAATATTTGAACCAATTATAACCTTATAAAATGAATTATATATGAAATTTTTCTACCTACTGCTCGTATATTTCATTTAGCAAACAGTCCAAAACCAGAAAAAAGTTACATACCTCTTACAGTCACAATAATTACCAAGTTAAAAATACCACAGCCTATACATTTTAAGAAGAAGACTAACCTATGTGCCATTAACAGCAGAGACAAGCCAAGTAATTTTAAAAGAAAACTATTGGGTTTAAACTATTACTACATAAATTCTGACATATTTAGACCATACATCAGAAAAGCTAAAAAGTATTTGTTGGGCATTAAAATTTAATAGGATAACATAGCAAACATTCATGATTACTTTTATTCTTTAAGAAATCCCTCTCATCAACATATATATCCTGAGCGCCTAGTGATAGCAAGGCAATGTATCATTTGCTTTTTATTAGCAGAAGGAAAAATATATCTTCGACTCTTCTTCAATCTGTACAATTATAATCTGAGAAATGTTACGTATTTACTTACTCTGAGATTCATTTTCTTGATTTGTAAAATGAGAAAACAACTTCCAACTTGTCAATTGCATTATATATAAAAACACTTAGTAATGGTAAAGTGCTTAAAAAAAGACTTGCTACTGTTTATTGTATAAGTCTCAATCACCCAGAGAATAAAAATTCTAAAAGCTCACAGAAAAATCACTGTCGTTGTCAGTTTCAATATTGATATCATTGTTTTCTTCAGCTTCAATTTCTCTAGTTAACTGTTCCTCTTCAGCAATAGCACTAGCAATGGCTTCTTCATTGGCCTTTTCTAGACGATCTGCTAGCTCTTCCTTTTTAGCAAGAACTTCTGCCATAGACTATAAAGTTAAAAACAAAATCAGTTGACTGGAAAGTTAAGTAAGTATTTCTTTATGTTCTAATCATAAATAGTATATATAAAAATAGCATTGATCTAGAATTATAAAACTTGGGGTCCAGTTATATGACTCGGAAATTTCTTAAAAGCAAAAGACTATTTTATATTCCATAAAATGATACAATAATCCATGAGACCTTTTTACTAAACTGCTGTGTATGACAAACTGTGAAGTTGTATAAATAATAGTTATTGTTATTAATAATAAACTGTGAATTTCATTTGAGCACCAAAATTCAAAACATTTACAGGTCAAATATTTGAAAAACCAAAGAAAAACATTATACTTTAAAGGGAATATAAAAAAAAAAATTATGCCGTACTGGTGATGACACTTTCTGAACATATATACCTTACTTAAAATTATGCATTAGAATTATGTAATACAAATATATGCATCAGAATTATTAATTAATAAATCCCTATAAAAAGCTAAATATGCATACTATAAACCCTAAAGCAAACAGTGAAATAACAAATATTTATGGCTACTAAGCCAACAAAGAAGATAAATTATAAAAGAAAATTAATCAAAAAGATGGGAGAAAAAGGAAAAAGGGGATGAAGAACAGATGAGTCAAAGAGAAAAACAATAAGATGATAGATTTGAAGGAACCATATCAATAATCACATTACACAGAAATAGAGACTCAAATTGGATAAAAGCAAGACCCCAAACCACATGCTGCCCATACGAAACCTAATTTAAATATGAGAATATAAACAGATTACAAATAAAAGAGCTACCATACTAACACTAACCAAAAGAAAGTTGAAGTACTAATATCAGACACAGTAGATTTCAGAGCAAAAAATATGACAAGGGATAAAGAAGGTCATTTCATAATGATAAACTGTTAATTCACTAAGAAGACAAAACAATCCTAAAGGTTTATGAACATAATAATAGATCTTCAAAATGAAAGAAGCAAAAACTGATAGAATTACAAAACAAAATAAACTTGATGGGAATGTAAAATGATGCAGCTACTTTGGAAAACAGTCTGATAGTTTCTCACAAAGGTTAAATGTAAAGTTACCATACAACCCAACAATCCCATTCCTAGATGTATACTCAGGAGAAACGAAACCATATGTTCACACAAAAACTTGTACACAAATATTTAAAGCAGCATTATTCATAAATTCCAAAAAGTGGAGAAAACCTAAATGTCCATCAACTGATGAATGGATAAAATGTGGTATATTCCACATTTTTCAATCAGTGGAATATTATTTGGGCATAAAAAGGAATGAAATACTGATACAGGCTAAAACACAAATGAACCTTGAAAACAATATGCCTAGTGAAAGAAACCATTCACAAAGACCACATATTGTATTCCACTTCTATGAAATGTCCAGAACAGGCAAATCTATAGAGACAAAAGACAGATTAGTGGTTGTATAGAGCTGGGAGGGTGGGGTGAAAGGGAGGACTGCTACTGGGCACTGGGTTTCTTTTTGTAGTGATGGAAGTGTTCTAAAACTAATTATGGTGATGTCTGCACAACTCTGTGAATATACTAAAAAACACTGCACTGTACACTCTAAATGGATAAACTGTATGTTATGTAAATTATATCTCAATAAAGCTGGCTTAAAAAAAGTAGCCCCACAGATATATGCAGAGATTTCAATACCCCTCTCTCAACTAACAGAACAAGTACAGAAAATTGGCAAAGGAAACCTGAACAATATTATCAACAAAACTGACCTAGATATTTTCCCAAGAGAAATGAAAACATATGTTCAAAACAAAGACAAACGTTCATGGTGCCTTTATTCATAATAGAGAAACTGGCAACAACTCAAACATCTGTCAACAATTGAATGGATGAACATACTGAGTTACATGCATACAAAAGAGTACTCCTAAAGACAATAAAAGAAGAAGGAACTATTAATATACACAACTACATGGATGAATCTCAAAATAATTATGCTGAGTGAAAGAAGCTAAACAAAGATTACATTATTCCATATACAGAAATTTCTTAAAATGCTAATTAATATGTAGTAACAGCAGAATAGTGATAACCCTGGGAAGGGGAAACAGGGAAGAGCAGAAAGGAGGGATTACAAAAGAGAAAGTGAAAACTTTTGGAGGCAATCCATACTTTCATTATCTTGATTATAGTGATGATTTCACAGGTATAAACACATGTCAAAATATATCAATGTGTATATCTTAAATATGTGAAGTTTACTGAAAATCAATAACACCTCAATAAAGGTATTAAAAATGCAAGTGCTTGAGCTTCAGCTTATTACTGAATTGGTCTGGAGTGGAGCCTAGACATGGGTATCCTTTTTAAAGCTTCCCCTCCCCACTTCATTTCCCCTGTCGATACTCTGCCCCCTCAAAACATACAAGATTGTCCCTGGGGAAGAGAATGGGGTGAGAGAGTTTAGATGACAGACTATTTCTTTGCATCATAAGCTTTTTCTATGTAAACGCTAGAATATTACAGAAACTAACTTGTTAAGGTGCCACACAAATATCATACCTAACAATGATTTAAAAAAACTATTAAAGTTAAATATATTTAACTTTGCAGAAAGTAAATTCTCACATAAGCCTATTTCCTTCTCAATTTGATCTTCTCCAGAGAACATTTCTATTTCACCTCTTAAGACCTGAAGAGATTTTAACAGAGTAACAGAGCTTATGGATGAAATAATGATTAAATTATCCATATACAACTTCTACTATTTTCACACTGTGAAATTCAAATACATACCTGCACACATAATCATTTTTTAAATTTCTAAATTTTCATTAAAATTTGTAATTTCAGTAAATCTAAAATAATAAATCCATGGTAACTAGGATTTACATCAGCACATTTTTACAATGGTGGCAAAAGAGGACCTTAAACATAAAGGGTCCTTTATGTTTAATAAATAAATTTTATTATTATAAATTCTTACAGTCATTTTTTGCTTAGGTTTCTGTTAAATAAGAGAACTACAGATTTTTTTAGTTGAACCATGTATGTGACAATACTATATTAAGGGGAAAAAAGAAAACAATTTTCTCAACACTGCAGCAATTCTCTATAACCCTCTATTTAGAACCTAAACAATGACATGCTTATCTAGAGCAACCCACAGAAGTATCTGTGCCAAGACAAATTAAAAACATAAAATTTTCTCAAAATATTAGTTTAGTTAAAATTCCTCTAAGACCTCTAAGGATATGACAATATTCATATGTAAAGCAGAACTTATTTTCCTTCAAGTATGTAAATGTCATTCTCAAAATAACCAAGGGTTTTTAATACTCTACCATAAGCTTATTTTACCTACGTGATCAAAATAAAAATGATGAGAGAAGAATTTTTAAATAATTATTTTATGCTTATTTAACTATAGGATCTTTTTCCTCTTTTGAAATTTGATTCTCATTGAATCCATTTGCAAAATAAATAATTTAATATGATAGCTAGCTATGAAAACAAAAATATAAATACGACCAATTTCTACCGATACATTAAACCCACTATTTACATGACTGTAAATTAGTTAACCTTTAAAACATTCGCACTAAAAAACCTAAGTTAAAAAAAAGTTGCCCTTTATTCCTTTATAATGGAATCTAAATATTTGTTTTTCTTATTACTGTAACTCTTATTTTTCCCTTAAACAATCCATATCAAATTTCAACTCTATCTAATCTTGTTCTCTCTCTAAAATGTATAATTTGGCCTAATATCATCTGCTGGTATCATCTTTCAACATGATGAGGCATTAAGTTTAAAAAGAAATTATAGTATACAGTGGCCAATTAAAAACTAAATTTGGAGTGTAGGAGGAGGAACCAAGATGGCGGAGTGAAGGGACATGCTCTCACCCCCCCTTGCAAGAACACCAAAATAACAACTAGCTGCTGGACAATCATCCACAGGAAGACAATGGAACTCACCAAAAAAGATACCCCACATACAAAGACAAAGGAGAAGCCACAGTGAGAAGGTAGGAGGGGCACAATCACAGTAAAATCAAATCCCATAACTGCTGGGTGGGTGACTCACAGACTGGAGAACACTTATACCACAGAAGTCCACCTACTGGAGTGAAGGTTCTGAGCCCAACATCAGGCTTCCCAACCTGAGGGTCCAGCAACCGGAGCAGGAATTCCTAGAGAATCAAACTTTGAAGCCTAGTGGGAATTGACTGTAGGACTTCTACAGGACTGGGGGAAACAGAGACTCCACTATTGGAGGGCACACACAAAGTAGACCCAGGGGATGGAGCAGTGACCCCATAGGAGACTGAATCAGACCTATCTGCTTGTGTTGGAGGGTCTCCTGCAGAGGCGGGGGGAGGGGGACACTGTGGCTTACCGAGGGGACAAGGACACTGGCAGCAAAAGTTCTGGGAAGTACTCCTTGGCTAGAGACCTCCCAGAGTCTGTTAATAGCCCCACCAAAGAGCCCAGGTAGGCTCAAGTGTTTGGTTGCCTCAGGCAAAACAACCACAGGGAGGGAACCAAGCCCCACCCATCAGCAGTCAAGTGGATTAAAGTTTTACTGAGTTCTGCACACCAGAGCAACAGTCAGCTCTACCCACCAACAGTCCCTCCCATCAGGAAACTTACACAAGCCTCTTAGATAGCCTCATCCACCAGAAGGCAGACAGCAGAAGTAAGAAGAACTACAAATCTGCAGCCTGGGAACAAAAACCACATTCACAGAAAGATAGACAAGATGAAAAGGCAGAGGGCTATGTACCAGATGAAGGAACAAGATAAAACCCCAGAAAAACAACTAAATTAAGTGGAGATAGGCAACCTTCCAGAAAAAGAATTCAGAATAATGATAGTGAAGATGATCCAGGACCTCGGAAAAAGAATGGAAGCAAAGATTGAGAAGATGCAAGAAATGTTTAGCAAAGACCTAGAAGAATTAAAGAACAAACAAACAGAGATGAACAATACAATAACTGAAATGAAAAATACACTAGAAGGAATCAATAGCAGAATAACTGACGCAGAAGAACGGATAAGTGACCTGGAAGACAGAATGTTGGAATTCACTGCTGTGGAAAAGAATAAAGAAAAAAAGAATGAAAAGAAATGAAGACAGCCTAAGAGACCTCTGAGACAACATTAAACGCAACAACACTTGCATTATAGGGGTCCCAGAAGGAGAAGAGAGAGTGAAAGGACCAGAGAAAATATTTGAAAAGATTATAGTCAAAAACTTCTCTAATGTGGGAAAGGAAATAGTGACCCAAGTCGAGGAAGCGAAGTGAGTCCCATGCAGGGTAAACCCAAGGAGAAACACGCTGAGACACATAGTAATCAAATTGGCAAAAATTAAAGACAAAGAAAAATTATTGAAAGCAGCAAGGGAAAAATGAAAAAAAAACATACAAGGGAACTCCCATAAGGCTAACAGCTGATTTCTCAGCAGAAACTCTACAAGACAGAAGGGAGTGGCATGAAATACTTAAAGTGATGAAAGGGAAGAACTTACAACCAAGATTACTCTACCAGGTAAGGACCTCATTCAGATTCAATGGAGAAATCAAAAGCTTTACAGACAAGCAAAATCTATGAGAATTCAGCACCACCAAACCAGCTCTACAACAAATGCTAAAGGAACTTTTCTAAGTGGGAAACACAACAGAAGAAAA
>NW_020174938.1:72199-220117 GCF_003031525.2 Neophocaena asiaeorientalis asiaeorientalis
AGGAAATAGAAACAAAGAAAACAATAGCAAAGATCAATAAAACTAAAAGCTGGTTCTTTGAGAAGACAAAATTGATAAACCATTAGCCAGACTCATGAACAAAAAGAGGGAGAGGACTCGAATAAAATTAGAAATGAAAAAGAAGTTACAACAGACACCGTAGAAATACAAAGCACCCTAAGAGACTACTACAAGCAACTCTATGCCAATAAAATGGACAACCTGGAAGAAATGGACAAATTCCTAGAAAGGTATAACCTTCCAAGACTGAACCAAGAAGAAACAGAAAATACGAACAGGCCAATCACAAGTAATAAAGTTGAAACTGTGATTAAAAATCTTCCAACAGAGCTTCCCTGGTGGCGCAGTGGTTGAGAGTCCACCTGCCGATGCAGGGGACATGGGTTCGTGCCCCGGGCCCGGAAGATCCCTCATGCCGCGGAGCAGCAGGGCCTGTGAGCCATGGCTGCTGAGCCTGCGCATCTGGAGCCTGGGCTCAACAACTGGAGAGAACGCAACAGTGAGAGGCCCATGTACCGCAAAAAAAAAAAAAAATCTTCCAACAAACAAAAGTCCAGAACCACATAGCTTCAGAGCTGAATTCTATCAAACATTTAGAGAAGAGCTAACACCCACCCTTCTCAAACTCTTCCAAAAAACTGCAGAGGGAGGAACACTCCCAAACTCATTCTATGAGGCCACCATCACCCTGATACCAAAACCAGACAAAGATACAACAAAAAAAGAAAATTACAGACCAATATCACTGATGAATATAGATGCAAAAAACCTCAACAAAATACTAGCAAACAGAATCCAACAACACACTGAAAGGATCATACACCATGACCAAGTGGGATTTATCCCTGGGATGCAAGGATTCTTCACTATATGCAAATCAATCAATGTGATACACCATATTAACAAATTGAAGAATAAAAATGATATGATCATCTCAATAGATGAAGAAAAGGCTTTTGAAAAAATTCAACACCATTTATGATAAAAACTCTCCAGAAAGTGGGCATAGAGGGAACCTACCTCAACATAATAAAGGCCATATATGGCAAACCCACAGCAAACATCATTCTCAATGGTGAAAAACTGAAAGCATTTCCTCTAAGATCAGGAATGAGACAAGGATGTCCATTCTCACCACTATTATTCAACATACTTTTGGAAGTCCTAGCCACAGCAATCAGAGAAGAAAAAGAAATAAAAGGAATACAAATTGGAAAAGACGTTAAACTGTCACTGTTTGCAGATGACATGATACTATACAGAGAGAATCCTAAGACTGCCACTAGAAAACTACAAGAGCTAATCAATGAATTTGGTAAAGTTGCAGAACAAAATTAATGCACAGAAATCTCTTGCATTTCCTATACACTAATGATGAAAAATTTGTAAGAGAAATTACAGAAACACTCCCACTTACCATTGCAACAAAAAGAATAAAATACCTAGGAATAAACCTACCTAGGGAGAAAAATCCGCAGTGGGGTACAGATGGTGGTGTGCTGAATTGGACGATTGGGATCGACATGTTTACACTGATGTGTATAAAACTGATGACTAATAAGAACCTGCAGTATAAAGAAAGAAACAAACAGAACCTAATACTAAACTTTCTTTGGGTTATTTGTATGGAAATATGTTAATATAAATGTTTCAGACATTATGTGAAATTTCTAAAAATCTTATATGTTCTGGTATAATGTTATAAGTCATAATTCTAGTTATTACTTTAAAATGTATATCTCAGAAAAACTAAATTTCCTTGTCAATTGCCAAAAGAAAAACGAACTAAATTTGAATTTTTTCTCAACAACTTTTTATATGTGCCTATTCCATTTGAAAATTACTTTTTAAACAAACCCAACATGACCTAATCTGAATTATACTCAGGCCAAGTATCTTAATACTAAAATGGGAAGGAGAAAGACATGAGCAGAATTAAATAGTCATCCAAAAACATAAACCTATGTAAGTAATTTTAAGTCAATGCATTTTTAAAGATTCTGCCATAGGGATGATAAATAAATTTCATCTTAAAGACCAACTCCAAGCAAGAGATAATAACTGTCTAAAGTACTCTGTTAAGAGAATTCTAAAAGCTAAGTTCATTAAGCACAATTTCCCATCTATCAGAGTGGTAGATGTTGCATAGAAAACATTATTATGATAGTTTCTTAATGCTAAAGAACATGTGATCAAATCACACACCATGTGAATGATTTTGAACAAGTTATTTAATTCTCACAGTCTCATTTCCTTCCTCTACAAAATAAGAAGAAACTTAACTATATCAAAAGATTGCTATAAGAATAAAATGTTAAAGTGAAATAACATATATAAAATGCTATGTTAAAAAGTGCTTGTAAAGTGTACAGAAATATACATTACAAATTTTTATTATTGGGTTTTATGTCTCTTTAATATATTTACTCAGAATTCCGATAAGTTGTTCTTACCAAGTTAGCAGCACTCACATTTGAAATATCTGAAGGATCCATTTCACTTTCTATTCTTTCTTTCTCTTCTGAAAATTTGTCTTCACTTGCTTGCAAAGGTGTGTCAGCTTGCTGAGTAACTGAAACACACTCTATATCAATGTGAACGGCAGGTATTTCAGAAGTTTGCACAGAATTGTCTTGTAAGAAACTACTGCCAGAGTTCTTGACATCATCCAGTGTACTCACTGTGAACTAACGAAACATATTACAGATTGAATCAGAGATAATGGAAAATACTCGCCAACTTATTTCACTCTAGAAAACCTGATTCTGCTTAACCTATCAACTGTAAAGCAGCAGTTGACTGACAGATGACTCAGTCATTTTTTGGTATGTTTCAAGTATAAGAAGAGAAACCATTAAGCAGCCACAAATTTTATTTGCACATCTACTATGTTTAGGACACCACATAGCACATAATACCAAATCTCAGATATAAAAGAGAAATACACCATAAAAAGTAGAGTATATGTCAGCATGCAGTTTCATTATGCAATTCATATTCTTTAGACTTCAATAGGCTCTCCATTCCCCTTTAGAAATATTTAACACATAACCAAGAGAAACATAAAAACCACTTAAACAAATACAACTTATGCTAAAGTCAAATACATACCCATTTTTTAAAAACTTTCTAGTTTAGTTAATAGGAACAAGCCTTTATTTTCACTTTCTAACAGAGTACAGAAAGAATGGTGCTATGTTTTCCAGCTATACTCAGAGTAATGAACTCCAAGGAGAAGAACTAAAATCTAAAATTGCGACTTTAAAACTTACTCACATCACTACTTAAATAAACATTAGATAAACAGTGCAGTGGCCATAAAAACCCTAGTTTGATATAGTATTTATATAAATATTAAACTTGTCCAAGTCATATAAACTACTTCAAAAATCCTACTATTGGTTAGAACTTTAAAGTGTCCCAAAGTGTTCATTTTAGCATAAGCATTATTCAAATTGCATCACAATGTTTATATTGCTATCAACATTATCCATACATCAGTCACCATGGTTTATAATCTTCTCAGTAATATTTACATTAGCATTATTGATCTTCACAATATAGTCAACCCTGTTTATTAAAAAATCAATATCAGCTTAAATAACAAAATCAAAGCTAAACTATAATGTTGAAAAATATATAAAAATGCTAATTCCATTTTCAGAATGACAGTGGAGAAAACAATTATTAATATTAGCTTGGCCACCACAAGCAGTGAACTTTTATACTGAAATAATTTAACAATAATTACTCAAAAGTTCTATGTATAGACTATTTCTAAAACCTCAAAAAATCACATAAGTTTATTCATTACACAAAATCAGCATAATTTTTACACTGTTAACTTTTATAGTTAAAATATAATACATGTACCAAGAATGCCAGATGTTAGTTAAGTGATATAGAAAGTGACTTCATCATCAAATTTACCTACATTTAAAAGTTTCTTAAAGTTTCACCCAACAACTATGTACTGATTACTTCCTACGTATCTTTGACTCTGCTCCATATTGTGGGAAATTAAAAGGCAACATAAGATAATGCCCACAAGGAGCTTTCAATCTCATGTGGGCACAAAACATACATACATTAAAGAGTTATAAAACATCAGGAACAATGTAGGATTAAGAGCCATTATTATCATTAAGGAAAAAAACCACGGAAGTTGAGTACAGTTTCTAATAAAAATAAATATCCTACAAGTAAAAGGAGAGAATTTTAAAAGGCAGATACTATTCTGGACTGAGAAATATGACAACTATTTTACAACTTTTTTACTTAGTCCCTGTACCTTATCAAAGAATCTCTCTTATATTTCATTGGACATTTTACATAAAATTATACTAACTGAACATAAAATTTTTTTGTAAACAAATATCTTTTAAAAATGCATTGCTGGGACTTCCCTGGCGGTCCAGTGGTTAAGACTTCATGCTTCCAATGCAGGGGGTGCAGGTTCAATCCCTGGTCTCGGAACTAAGATCCCACATGCCATACAGGGTGGCCCAAAAATAATAATAATAATAAAATAAAAATTATTTTAAAGTCCTGTTTTTTAAAAAAAATGACTTGCTTAACCGAGTAAGTAAAATAAACTTCAAATGGACTGACAGAAGAGTACTGGGAATATTAACTTTAAAGAATTATTTAAATATAAATCACTCTATACTCGAATTGTAGGAAGTAAAAGTAGAGCAAGTGAAAAGTTATTCTACTTTCATCACCATTTAAAATAACACTACAAATGAAGCAGGAGGACACCATTTTAACCAGTAATCAAAGTTAACAAACTTGGGTAAATTGATATGATATGCCTTTAAATGTGAGGCTAAGAACAATCACTTTATTTCTCTCAAAGATGTATAAGCTAAAGTGAATAATGAATAAACAAACTGAAGAACACTGTACAAAAAACCCACAATGTATACTTCAAAAATATTAATGTCATGAAAGACAAAGACAGGCTGAGTAACTGTCCCTGGTGAAAGACATTAAAGAAACAAAGCCAAATACAATGTGTGACTCTAGATTGGATCATGCATCATGGAAAAACATTCTATGAAGAAATTATTGGGACAACTGGAAATTTTTGAATACAGACTATAAATTCAATAACAATATTATATAAATGTCAAATTCCCCGAATTTTATAATTATAGTGTGGTTATGTAAAAGAGTTTCTTTGTTCTTTAGAGATATATGCTATAGCATTTAAAGGTGAATGGTTATGATATTTGCACATTATTCTCAAATGTTTAGCATACAATATGAGTATGTGATATGTAAATAGAGAGAGAAAAAAATGTGGCAAAATGTTAATCTGTGAATCTACGAAAAGGGTACAGGAGAGTTCATTATTCTGTTCTTGCAACTTTTCTGTAGATCTGAAATTTTTCACAATAAAAGTAAAAAATGAAGTAGAAAAATTAAGACATTCCAACATACGTATATATATCCTTTATAAAAAAGCAATAAAAGGATTTTCAGAATGTACTACCTGGGTTCTCTCTGCGAGAGGATGATCACATGAGAGTAATGAGTCTTTGAGCCGAGATTCTATAGTATTAGAAGGTCCACCTCCAACAAATTCACCTTTCTGAATACTTTGGTCAGGTAGAAGACGTACATTTTCTTTATCACTGTCATCCTTTGATCTTAATGCTTCTGTTGGTAATGAAACTTTTGGCATCACTGCTGTTGATCGTGAACGAACAGGCCTTCCTCTCTGAACAGTTTCCCATCCTTCAGCATCTTTCCGTTCTACGCAATTGAGGGAAGAAAATAAATCAAGATTTCTTTGATGATAAACGTTTTCAAAAACCTACAAAATAACATTTTCCAACCTAATTCCCATTAAATATAACTAAAATATAAACATGACACTAATTACTATGCAAGGTGTATTGTGCACAAGTGTGTGTGTGTATTCTCTAGTTCCTACAACCACACTGTGGGGTAGGTATAATTATCCCTAGCTTACAAATGATAAAACTGAGATTAAGACTGACCTAAGACCCTGGGACTTCCCTGGTGGTCCAGTGGTAAAGAATTCGCCTTATAATGCAGGGGACATGGGTTCGATCCCTGATCCCACATGCCAAGGGGCAACTAAGCCAGAGCACAACAACTACTGAGTTCACACACCTCAACTAGAGAGCCTGCATGCCGCAAACTACAGAGCCCATGCACCCTGGAGCCTGTGTGCCACAACTAGAGAGAAACCCATGTGCCACAACGAAAGATCCCACATGCCTCAATGAAGATACGGTGTGCTGCAACTAAGGCCCAATGCAGCCAAAAATAAAATAAATAAATCCTTAAAAAACAAAAAAGACTGACCTAAGTCCCCATAGTCAGAAAGTAATAACATTTATACTGTGTATACTATGTGCTAGAACCGTTCTAAGTGCCTTAGATGTAACTCTTTTAAATAAACCCTCTTAGAGGGTTCACAACAACCCTCTAAGATCAGTACTATCATTCCCATATTACCAGTGAGGAAACTGAGACAAAGAGAGGTTGAGAAATTTACCCAAGGTCACACACTTAGTAAAGGTAAAGCCAAGATGTAAGTCTAGGCAAATTGGTTCTGATGTCCATACCCAATGAATATGTAAAAACCACCTCCCCTTCTTTTAGAATCCAAACGTAGGCCTTGGTCCAAAATCCACGTTCTTTTTCCCCTGTCTCAGTACTAACAGTATACACTGACGTAGGAAAAAAAGGTAAAAAACTATTTTAATGATCATAAGATTATAGTGTTAAATGAATGAACCCTCAATGATCTAGTCCAGTATTTCACCATACACATAAGAAAATGAAGGCCTGTATCCAAAGTCACAGAGCAAACTAGCCTAAAATAAATAAGCTTCTACCAAAATGTTTCAAAATTTCACAACCTGAGATATATATGTATACAGTGATAGCCACAATTTTTAAAATTTTATAGGCTAATTGTAATCTATCAAAATTAGTATGAAGACTTCCAGTTCTGGCCAAGATGGAGTAGCCTCACCTTCATTTCCACGTCCTCCTACTTACAATTAAGAACTCTGGAAAAAAACATACAAAATAAGCACAGGACGATTTTAAAAGATAGAAAGTAGTAGGTGGACTGCCTAGTGACCCTGGGAATTGAAAAGCAGCACAGCAGTGAGTTCTGTTTTTGTTTATTGCTGACAGGATGCTATAAAAAGCCTCCAATCCAGAAGGACCAACTGACATAGACAAAACAGGCAACAGCAAAACTTGTTTTGCCAAGCCAAAGGACAGAGAAAAGGATGGCCTAAGAAAACAGACAACCATTTTGGCAATATTCCTTCTATTCTAGCCAAACGTCAGTGGAAAACTTCCACCCCATAGTTTCAATAGGGGTAAGCAGAGAGCTGAACTTCCGTTGCCCACCTGGCAGAAGCAGATGGTGGTCCAATTCCCTCACCAAAACAATGTCAGCAAATGTCAGCAAAATGTGAGCTGAGCTCTTACCTCCAATTGGCATTAATAACACTAAACAAAGCAGTAGGAACTGTACTTACTCAGCACTCCACTTTCCCTCACACCTAGTGTCAGTGGGAGCTGAACTTCCACACCCACCAAGCAGCAGTGAGACTTAACGAGGTAGTGAAAGTCAGAACTGGTAGACACTGACCTAGTCAGCTAGATGGGAGGGAGTCCGGGAAAATGTCTGGAACTGCCTAAGAGGCAAAAGACCATTGTTTCAGAGTGCACGAGGAGAAGGGATTCAGAGCACTGCCTAAACGAGCTCCAGAGATGGGCACGAGCCATGGCTATCAGCACGGACACCAGAGAAGGGCACGAAACACTAAGGCTGCTGCTGCAGCCACCAAGAAGCCTGTGTGCAAGCACAGGTCACTATCCACACCTCCCCTCGGGAGAGCCTGCGCAGCCCACCACTGCCCGGGTCCCATGATACCGGAACAGCATACCCAGGAGAACACACGGCATGCCTCAGGCTGCTGCAACGTCACAGTGGCCTCTGCCACCGCAGGCTCAAGCCGCATACCATACACCTCCCTCCCCCCAGCCTGAGTGAGCCAGAGTCACCTAATCAGCTGCTACTTTAACCCTGTCCTGTCTGAATGGAGAAGATGCCCTCAGGTGACCTACACGCAGAGGCAGGGCC
This sequence comes from Neophocaena asiaeorientalis asiaeorientalis, assembly GCF_003031525.2. Taxonomy (NCBI): domain Eukaryota; kingdom Metazoa; phylum Chordata; class Mammalia; order Artiodactyla; family Phocoenidae; genus Neophocaena; species Neophocaena asiaeorientalis. The sequence goes on from NW_020174938.1 coordinate 80,364, forward strand.
AAATCCAAAGCTGAACCTCAGGAGCCGTATGAACAAGAAGAAAAAGGGAAATTTCTCCCAGCAGCCTCAGGAGCTGCGCATTAAATCTCCACAATCAACTTGATGTACCCTGCACTTGTAGAATGCCTGAGTAGACAACAAATCATCCCAAAATTGAGGCGGCAGACTTTGGGAGAACTGTAGACTTGGGATTTGCTTTCTGCAAATAATTTGTTTCTGGTTATATGTTTATCTTACTTTAGTATTTACAGTTTATTAACATTAGTAGAAGTGTTTATTGATTTCGTTGCTCCCTTATACATACATATATATATATATATATATATATATAAAATCTTTTCCTTTTTTTGTGAGTGTGTACGTGTACGCTTCTTTGTATGATTTTGTCTGTATAGCTTTGCTTTTACCATTTGTCCTAGGGTTCGGTCTGTCTTTTTTTTTTTTAAGTACATTTTTTAGTGCTGGTTATCATTGGTGGATTTGTTTTTCAGTTTGGTTGCTCTCTTCTTTCTGTCTTTTTATTTCTTTTATTACTTTTTAATAATTATTTTTCATTTTTGATTTTAATAACGTTATTTTATTTTATTTTTTCTGTCTTTCTTTCTTTTTTTCTCCCTTTTCTTCTGTGTCGTGTAGCTGACAGGGTCTTGGCACTCTGACCAGGTGTCAGGCCTGTGCCTCTGAGGTGGGAGAGCCGAGTCTAAGACATTGGTCCACCAGAGACCTCCCGGCTCCACGTTATATCAAATGGCAAAAGAAATCCCAGAGATCTCCATCTCAACTCTTAAACCCAGCTCCACTCAAAGACAAGCAAGCTACAGTGCTTGACACCCTATGCCAAATGACTAGCAAGACAAGAACACAACCCCATGCATTAGCAGAGAGGCTGCCTCCAATCATGATAAGGTCACAGACGCTCCAAAACACACCACAGGACGTGGTCCTGCACACCAGAAAGACAAGATCCAGCCTCATCCACCAGAAAACAGGCACCAGACCCCTCCACCAGGAAGCCTACACAACCCACTGGGGGCAGAAAACAAAAACAACGGGAACTATGCACTTGCACCCTGTTAAAAGGAGACCCCAAACACAGTAAGTTAAGCAAAGTGAGAAGACAGAGAAATACACAGCAGATGAAGGAGCAAGGTAAAAACACACCAGACCAAACAATTAAAGAGGAAATAGGCAGTCTACCTGAAAAAGAATTCAGAATAATGATAGCAAAGACAATCCAAAATCTTGGAAACAAAATGGAGAAAATACAAGAAAACTTTAACAAGGACCTAGAAGAACTGAAGACCAAATAAAAAATGATGAACAACACAATAAATGAAATTAAAAATTCTCTAGAAGGAATCAATAGCCAAAAAACTGAGGCAGAAGAATGGATAAGTAACCTGGAAGATAAAATAGTGCAAATAATAAGCAGCAGAATAAGGCAAAAAGAATGAAAACAACTGAGGACAGTCTCAGAGACCTCTGGGACAACATTAAATGCACCAAGATTCGAACTATATGGGTCCCAGAAGAAGAAGAGAAAAAGAAACGGACTGAGAAAATATTTGAAGAGACTATAGTTGAAAACTTCCCTAATATGGAAAAGGAAATAGTTAAACAAGTCCAGAAAGTGCAGAGAGTCCCATACAGGATAAATCCAAGAAGAAACATGCCAAGACACATATTAATCAAACTATCAAAAATTAAATACAAAGAAAGATATTAAAAGCAGCAAGGGAAAAACTACAAATAACATACAAGGGAATAACCAGAAGGTTAACAGCTGATCTTTCAGCAGAAACTCTGCAAGCCAGAAGACAGTGGCAGGACATATTTAAAGTGATGAAAGGGAAAAACCTACAACCAAGATTACTCTACCCAGCAAAGATGCCATTCAGATTCGATGGAGAAATTAAAACCTTTACAGACAAGCAAAAGCTAACAGAATTCAGCACCACCAAACCAGCTTTACAACAAATGCTAAAGGAACTTCTCTAGGCAGGAAACACAAGAGAAGGAAAAGACCTACAAAAACAAACCCAAAACAATTAACAAAATGGTAAAAGGGACATACATATCAATAACTACCTTAAATGTAAATGCATTAAATGCTCCAACCAAAAGACACAGACTGACTGAATGCATAGAAAAGCAAGACCCATATATATGCTGCCTACAAGAGACCCACTTCAAAACCACGAACACATAGACTAAAAGTGAGGGGATAGACAAAGATATTCCATGCAAATGGAAATCAAAAGTAAGCTGGAGTAGCAATTCTCATATCAGACAACATACACTTTAAAATAGACTATTACAAGAGACAAAGAAGGACACCACATCATTATCAAGGGATTGATCCAAGAAGAAGATATAATAATGGTAAATATTTATGCACCCAACATAGGAGCACCGCAATACATAAGGCAAATAATATCAGCCATAAAAGGGGAAACTGACAGCAACACAATTATACTAGAGGACTTTAACACACCACTTTCACCAATGGAGAGATCATCCAAAATGAAAATAAATAAGGAAACACAAGTTTTAAATGAAACATTAAACAAGATGGACTTAATTGATATTTATAGGACACTCCATCCAAAAACCAACACAAGACACTTTCTTCTCAAGTGCTCATGGAATTTCTCCAGGATAGATCATATCTTGGGTCACAAATCAAGCCTTGGTAAATTTAAGAAAACTGAAAGAGTATCAAGTATCTTTTCCAACCACAACGCTATGAGACTAGATGTCAATTACAGGAAAAGATCTGTAAAAAATACCAACACATGGAGGCTACACAATACACTACTTAATAACCAATAGATCACTGAAGAAATCAAAGAGGAAATCAAAAAATACCTAGAAACAAATGACAATGAAAACACAAGGACCCAAAACCTTGGGGATGCAGCAAAAGCGGTTCTAAGAGGGAAGTTTACAGCAATACAGTCCTACCTTAAGAAACAGGAAACATCTCAAATGAACAACCTAACCTTACACCTAAAGCAATTAGAGGAAGAAACAAAAAACCCCCAAAGTTAGCAGAAGGGAAGAAATCATAAAGATCAGATCAGAAATAAATGAAGAAGAAATGAAGGAAACAATAGCAAAGATCAATGAAACTACAAGCTGGGTCTTTGAGATGATAAACAAAATTGATAAACCATTAGCCAGAGTCATCAAGAAAAAAAACAAAAGACTCAAATCAATAGAAATAGAAATGAAAAAGGAGAAGTAACAATTGACACTGCAGAAATAAAAAGGATCATGAGAGATTACTACAAGCAACTCTATGCCAATAAAACGGACAAACTGGAAGAAAGGGACAAATTCTTAGAAATGCACAACCTGCCAAGACTGAACAAGGAAGAAATAGAAAATATGAACAGTCCAATCACAAGCACTGAAATTGAAACTGTGATTAAAAATCTTCCAACAGAAGGCTTCCGTGATGGCACAGTGGTTGACAGTCCGCCTGTCGATGCAGGGGACACGGGTTCATGCCCCCGTCCGGGAAGATCCCACATGCCGTGGAGCGGCTGGGCCCGTGAACAATGGCTGCTGAGCCTGCGCGTCCGGAGCCTGTGCTCCACAACAGGAGAGGCCGCAATGGTGAGAGCCCTGCGTACCACAAAAAAAAAAAAAAAAAATCTTCCAACAAACAAAAGCCCAGGACCAGATGGATTCACAGGCAAATTCTATCAAACATTTAGGGAAGAGCTAACACATCTCCTTCTCAAACTCTTCCAAAATATAGCAGAGGGAGGAACACTCCCCAACTCATTCAATGAGGCCACCATCACCCTGACACCAAAACCAGACAAAGATGTCACAAAGAAAGAAAGCTACAGGTCAATATCTCTGTTGAACATAAATGCAAAAATCCTGAACAAAATACTAGCAAACAGAATCCAACAGCATATTAAAAGGATCATACACCATGATCAAGTGGGGTTTATCCCAGGAATGCAAGGATCCTTCAATATACGCAAATCCCTGAATGTGATACAGCATATTAACAAATTGAAGGCGAAAAACGATATGATCATCTCAACAGATGCAGAAAAAGCTTTCGACAAAATTCAACACCCATTTATGATAAAAACCCTCCAGAAAGTAGGCATAGAGGGAACTTTCCTCAACATAATAAAGGACATATATGACAAACCCACAGCCAACTTCGTCCTCAATGGGGAAAATCTGAAAGCATTTCCACTATGATCAGGAACAAGACAAGGTTGCCCACTCTCACCACTATTAATTTAACATAGTTTTGGAAGTTTTAGCCACAGCAATCAGAGAAGCAAAAGGAATAAAAGGAATCCAAAACAGAAAAGAAGAAGTAAAGCTGTTACTGTTTGCAGATGACATGATGCTATACATAGAGAACCCTAATGATGCTACCAGAAAACTACTAGAGCTAATCAATGAATTTGGTAAAGTAGCAGGATACAAAATTAATGCACAGAAATCTCTGGCATTCCTATACACTAATGCTGAAAAATCTGAAAGTGAAATTAAGAGAACACTCCCATTTACCATGGCAACGAAAAGAATAAAATATCTAGGAATAAACCTACCTAAGGAGACAAAAGATCTGTGTGCAGAAAATTATAAGACACTGATGAAAGAAATTGAAGATGATACAAATAGATGGAGAGATGTACCATGTTCTTGGATTGGAAGAATCAACATTGTGAAAATGATTCTAGTACCCAAATCAATCTACAGATTCAATGCAATCCCTATCAAACTACCACTGGCATTTTTCACAGAACTAGAACAAAAAATATCACGATTTGTATGGAAACACAAAAGACCCTGAACAGTTAAAGCAATCTTGAGAAAGAAAAATGGAGCTGGAGGAATCAGACTCCCTGACTTCAGACTATACTACAAAGCTACAGTAATCAAGACAGTATGGCACTGGCACAAAAAGAGAAATATAGATCAATGGAACTGGACAGAAAACTCAGAGATAAACCCATGCACATATGGTCACCTTATCTTTGAGAAAGGAGGCAAGAGTATACAATGTAGGAAAGACTGCCTCTTCAATAAGTGGTGATGGGAAAACTGGACAGGTACATGTAAAAGAATGAAATTAGAATACTCGCTAACACCATACACAAAAATAAACTCAAAATAGATTAAAGATCTAAATGTAAGGCCAGACTCTATAAAACTCTTAGAGGAAAACATAGGCAGAACACTGTATGACATAAATCACAGTAGATCCCTTTTGACCCACCCTCTAGAGAAATGGAAATAAAAACAAAAATAAACAAATGTAACCTCAGGATACTTAAAAGCTTTTTTGCACAGCAAAGGAAAACATAAACAAGATGAAAAGCCAACCCTCATAATGGAGAAGGGAAAAGGAAATACCATATGCTTACTCATATATATGGAATTTAAAGGAAAAGAAAGAAAATGGTTCTGATGAACCTAGGGGCAGGACAGGAATGAAAACACAGACATAGAGAATGGACTTGAGGACACGGGGAAGGGAAAGGTAAGCTGAGACTAAGTGAGAGAGTAACACTGACATTAATACACTATCAAATGTAATATAGCTAGTGGGAAGCAGCTGCATAGGACAGGGAGATCAGCTCGGTGTTTTGCAACCACCTAGAGGGGTGGGATATGAAGGGTGGGAATGAGACGCAAAAGGGAGGGTATATGGGGATATACGTATGCATATAGTGATACAACAGAAAGCAACACAACATTGTAAAGCAATTATACTCCAGTAAAGATATTAAAGGAAAAAAGAAAAAGAAAAAAAAAAAGCCCTGGAATAATCCCAACCTGACTGTGATTTGTTATCATTTTTATTTATCGCTGTATTTAATTCACTAATATGTTGTTCAATGTTCAAGAGAAAATGTTTTATTATAATATGCTTTTTAGGTTTTGATATTAAGGTTATAAAATGATCTCTCTTTTATTCTGAGGAAGAGTTTAAGATTGAATGTATCTTTACCTAAATGTTTGGAAGAATTCACAGGTGAAGCCATTTTGACCTGGAATTTTCTTTGTGAAAAAATGTTTCATTATTAACTCACATTTTTTTACATTCCTTCAAGTTTTTCTAATTCTTGATATGCAACTTCTGTTATGTTTTTCAAGTTATTTGGTAATTTCTTCTAAATTTCTAAATTTAGTGTATAATATTGCTCATAATTTCTTTTTAATATTTTGGGGATCTGTGCCAATGCCCCTGTTTCATTCCTGGTGCTAGGCCTTGTCTCCTTTTTTTCTTGGTATTACTAGAAGTCTGTTAATTTTATTGGTCTATTTGAAGAACTACATTTTGGCTTTGTTAATTTTTCTCTATTCTCACCTGTATTTTTCCTTCCATATTCCCTGGGTCTAGCTTGCTCTTTTCTAACTTCTTGAGATGGACAGAGTATGGATTTTAGGTTTTCCTCCTTTCTAATTGGTGTAATTGAAGCTAGAAAATTTCCTCAAAGCATAGCTTTACCCTAATCCCAAAGATTTCAAATGTTCATTTTTATTCAACTGACATTTTCTAATTTTCAGTGTGATTTCTTCCCTGACTCATGGATTATTCAGATATATATTCCAAAATTCCAAAAATCTGAAAATTGTACAGCTACACTTTTGTAATTAATTTCTAACTTCATTCCACTGTGTTAAGACAGGCAGAATAAGTTCAGTCATCTGAAAGTTGTTGAAACTTGTTTACTGTGTCAATTTTGGTAAATATTCCATGTGTGCTTGAATATGTATTTGGACTTACAGCCATGACAAAGTAGCCTGTATTAAAATTAATCTTCTTCCTGCCAAACAGAACTACAAGAGCTAGACGAAATATATAAATGAATTGTTTAAAGGCATTGGAAAGCAACCAGTATAGGCAAGACTCGAGGAACTACAATTCCTGAGAATAGGGACAACAACATGAGATCCACATTCACCCTAGAATTTTCCCTGAAGACTGCTGGAATTCACAGTGTAGGAAAGTGAGTTCTAGCAGAAACCAGCAGTCCTATCTAGCTAAGACAGATATTGGAGTTCGATGAGTCTAAAGCAACTGGGGCTTCAGGGGAAAAAATCTTGGAGAGGGGGAAACTGCAGGAAAGTAAGGCAAAAGAATCTGCATTCAATCTTCCCCTAAGAAGTCTGACAACTGCTAAGCTTTGCATATACAGGGCAAGATTCCAAGACACCCAGCAGAAAATAGCAGCTGGGATGCTAATGAACTAAGCAGATATTGTAGCAACTGTATGGTGCCGAGGAAACAAAAGTTGGAACTCAGGAATGAAGTGGTCTTGGCAAGCACCCCAGGTTTTCAATTGAGACTCCAAAAGGAACAAGAAAAAACTAAAACACATCAACTTTAATAAAACCTCAAGCCAAACCTTGACAGGATTAAGGTGTTCTGCTTGTTCTCTACCTTACTGCCATAAAAAACTATATATTTTTAGAAAAAGTCTCTATAACTTTTAGTATACAATGTTAAACATTCAATTAAATATGAGGCATCCTAATCAAAAAGAGTAAAATAACTCTAAACTGCCCCAAAACTGTTTTTTAAACTAACAAACTCACAGATGGCTCAAACATTTTACTTTTCAGACACAAATTTTTTAAATAGCTATTATTAATATGTACAAGAAAATATGGATTAGACATAGAGAACAGAGGATGAGTAGAATGACTAGAAGACATATCAGTAAAAAGTTTCCAGATTGAAGTATCAAAAGGGAAAAAAATGGAAAAAAAAAGCATTAGTTGTTAGACATATCAATTATGTCAAGTTCATTAATCAGGTTGTTTAGATATTTTTGATCTTTACTGATCTTTATCTACAGGTACTATCATTTGAGACAGTTATGGTAAAATCTCCCAGTGTAAATACAGACTTTTTTTCAGTTTTTCCTTTCAGTCCTGTCCGGGTTTGCTTTATATGTTTTAAAGATATGTTATGTACATATAAATTTAGAGTTACTTTATCTCTCTGTTGAAATGACCCTTTAATAATTTTTAAAATCTCTAAAATGTTGCTTGGCTACTCTTATTTCATCTGGTAACAATACTAGCTTTGATTTGAATGGGGTATGTATAGAATATCTTGCCCTGCCTTTTTCTTTTGACTTTTCTACATCTTAATATTGAAGGTGTATCTCTTATAAGCAGAATACAATTGGGCTTTTTTTTGTGTGTGTGTGGTACGCGGGACTCTCACTGTTGTGGCCTCTCCCATTGCGGAGCACAGGCTCCGGATGCGCAGGCTCAGTGGCCATGGCTCACGGGCCCAGCCGCTCCGCAGCATGTGGGATCTTCCCGGACCGGGGCACGAACCCGTGTCCCCTGCATCGGCAGGCGGACTCTCAACCACTGCACCACCAGGGAAGCCCCTATTTTTAAAAGTGTTATAATCTTCATTTTTAAAATTTAATATTTAGACCATTTACATTTAATGTAGGGATTGATACATTTACTTCTATTACATTATAATTCTTTTTTTGATTTGTCTTATGTGTTTTATGTTTCTTTTTTTCCTCTTCTCTTGCTTTCTTTTGGATTGATCAAAAAGAGTATTAGTTGAACATTTGTTTATTCTTCTTTGTGGTTTTCCTGAATTTATAACACAGTGTTGACTTATGTCTAATGCAAACGAGCACTTTTGTAACTTCTTAGACAATGTTAGAACCTAGAAAATATAAACTCCATTTATTCCTCTCTTATCTTTTGGGTTACTATCATAAATTTTCATTCTACATATATGTCAAGCTCCACAAGACATTGTTTCACACAGTCAATACACATTTAAGGTTATCTGCATGTTTATTCCTTCTAGTTTTTTTCATTCCTTCATGCATTTCTGGGATGCTATCTGGAATCATTTTCCTGCCATCTGAAGAACTCTGTGGGTTTTTTTACTGTAGGTCTGACTACAAATTCTCTCAATTTTTATTCATCTAGAACTACCTTTATTTCACCTTCATTTTTGAAGGTTATTTTTTGCTGGATGCAGAATTCTCTCTCCAGTTATTTTCTTTCAGCACCTTAAAGATGTCATTCCACTGCCATCTGGCTTTCATCAGCTATAAGTTGACTCTTGCTCATTTTAAAAGTCTTTTTTTTTTTTTTTAAAGCTGTGACTACTTGCAAAGATTTTCTCTTTCTTTGATTTTTAATATTTTTATTATATTGCATCTAGGTGAGATTTGTTTTATATTTTTCCTACTTGGAGTTTATAGTGGTTCTTGAATATAAGACAGTATCTTTTGACAGTTTGGGGAAATCTTCAGTGATTACCTCCTCAAAGGTTGCTTTTGTACCATTCATTCCATCCCTTCAGACTCCACTTACAGGTGTGCCTCTTATGCTCTTCTCTGCATTCTCCTCTCTCTCTCTCTTTTCTCTCCATGATATAGCCTCAGTATTTTCTACTGACTTAGAATTAATTCAATCCCAACTCTCCTAAATTTTAAATCTCTTCTCAGTGTGGGTAAACACATTAGTTGTTTTAAGAATTTTATTTATCTTCCTGGATTCCTCCCTTCCAGGGCACTGTGACCATAAAAAAATCTGGACTGGCTGCTATCTAGACATTTACACAGCAATCATCCTGGGATCACCACCACAGAATTATTACCTTTGCCTCTTCTCTGTACTGGCTCCCTCTGGTAGTGACAGTGTCCATAAAGTTAAAAATCTTTTGAGACCTAGAATGTTTGAAAATGTCTTTAATCTACTCTCACATCTCATGGATAATTTGGCTGGACATAGGATTTTAGCTTAGAAATTATTTTCCTCCAGAATTTTGAAGACATAGCTCAATTTTCTTGTGGCTTCTAGTGATAATTCTGCAAAAGCAGGTGTCATCCTGATTCTTGGTCATTTGTATATAAACTGATTCTTTTCTCTAATTTTTTAGAGCCTCTCATCATCTGTAGTACTCATAAATTTCCCAACTTTTTTTTTTTTTTTTTTTTGCGAAGACTCTCAACCACTGCGCCACTAGGGAAGCCCCTCCCAACATGTTCTGATGTCACTGCAGTTTCATCCATTATAGTGGGCACTTAATGGGCCCTTTTGGTTAAAAACTTATTATCTTTCTGTTAAACAAAATTTCCTTTAATTATTTCATGACTTCTTCCTTTTCCTTTATCTTTCTATAATCCATATTATTCAAATAGTGGATAGTCCAGTATCTATTTTTATATAATAAGCCTAAAACTTAGCATCTTAAAATACTATGTTATTTCCATGCAATTCTTTGACTCAGGAATCTGAAGAGTGCTCAGTTTGGTGGGGGGAGGTGTAGGAGGGGGTTCATCTCATCTCCATATGGTGTCAGCAAGGGTGATTCAACTGAGACCAGAGAATTCATGATAGCTTCACCACATGCCCAAATCTTTCATACTAGTTACTGGCTGAGACTAAGTTCTTCTCCTGGCCACTTTCTCTTCACATGGTCTCTCATTATTCAGCAGCCTATCTTGGGCTTCTTTACATGGTAGCTGGCTTCCAACAAGGAGAAAATTGAAGCTGCAAGCCCTCTTACCAGCTAGGTTGGGAATTTACCAAACCTCGCTCTAGATACATTCTATTGATTCTATCAAGTCACAGGACCAACCAAAGATTTAAGGCGAGGGAAAACAGAATCTACCACTTGACGGTGGAAGTGGCATGCATGCACAGGGATGAGAGAAACTGTTCACACCCATCTTTGCAGACAATCTACCACAGTCCACTATCTGGCTTCAGATTGCCTAAGTCTTCCAAGACTACCAGACATTCATCAATTAGAGAATCAGCCTTGAAGACCAATATCTCATGATCTGTATCAGATTTGGATGTGTTCCTCAGGTGTGGGTTCTCTTGATCTGGAAACCTGGCAGTTCAAGTAGAAGAGGGCTTGAAGTGGAAGCGAGACTGAGGCATCTCAACATTATCTTTATCCATAGTCTTCTACTTAGTCTCGTTGTTTGCAATACAGTACCCCCACCTTCCAATGTGTCTGGTATCTCTCAGGTCAAATACCATCTTTTGTACCTTCTCTAGAAACTAAACCTCCAATGTTCTGTAGGGTGAGAGAGATACATCTACTCTCATCCTACTAGTCAGAGTTATGGGGAAGTGGGGAGGATTCGAGATTCTTCTTATAAACCCTACCTATACCCTCACTTCCAGAGATACCTGCTCCCACCAATTACCGATCCTTTTGGAAATTATGTGGATCAAATTGGATTGCTTGACAGTTTTGCCCACCCTCTGAGCTGAGGATTCAGCTAGCTTACTCAAATGTCACAACTGGTCTTGCTATTTTCCAACTTTCAAAAATTTGTTCATATCATCTCTTCTCCTGTCTCTTTTTCCTTAAGTCCTTTCATATCATTTTAGTTGAGTCTGGGGAAAAAGCAAAGTAACTGCATGTGCTCACTCTATCATCTTTAACAAAAATCAATTTTATAGCATATCATTACAAACTTGAGTACTATACCTACTGTAATTATAAATTACTTAAGATATACACCATAATTCACTGTGCAAAACAGTGCATCAAAACCCCACAACTGAACACCAAAGTGGTCAAAAACAAAATTCCTTGGTATATTAACGAGTATTTTTAAGCCTAGTCATAATGAAGATCTATCATTTCACTTCAACCAAACGGGTCACACTCATAAATAATCTGAGAGTACTGCTTTAAACAAAACCATGATACATGCTAAGACTATAATTCCTTTAAATTCTTTTGCAGTTTTGATTTTTTAACACATTTCTCTCAGACTTTCAAGACACAGACACTAAACTTCATGATTCCACATTTTCCTACCTTTTCCTAAGAACATACCAACTCTCAATTTTCTACTTTCTCAATAGAGAAAGCAAGGGCAATATATTCCATAAAAGTAAGGTATATATCTGAAATAAGCCAATCGCACTTACTGAGACCAAAATGGAAAAACAGCGCAACAACAACATCAATAATGCAAAGGTGGCAATACCTTTGTTATATCCAATAAAACATTTCTTTATGAACCAAAAAACTCCAAAGTGATCCTTCATTGAATAGAAAAGAAAGCAGTATTCTCAAGTTGTTCCTTAACTAATAAGACAAACTCATTATTACTTACTAACTATCACTCTAAAATCCAAGCCTCTAAAGATGTATAAAAATCCACTCTGGATTTATGAAGGAAACTCCTATGGAATCAATTCAGATGAGTCTTCAGAATTACAGCCCTTCTATTTATTTTTGCCCCTTTATTATTCTGATGGTATGGAAAACAGATATGTGAGTAAAGATAAACACATGATATTATTTTAGTACCCAAACAACATTTAAATATTAATGAAATGAAGTACTGACATGACATTTTAAAGTGTATACTACCTAGAAGATGAACTACTTTATTTCTTTTCTACTTATAAATGAACTGACAAAAGATATCATTCTCCTTAAAGTATACACAGGGCAAACCTGAGACTAGAATGACCTCCAAAAGTTTTCATACAGTTTTTAAGATGATTTTATGATTTTAACTGAGGCAAATTAACATCATATAAATGATGCACAAAGATAAATATATAATGTTATTAGCATCAAATTCAAATAAAATAAATATCTTCACATAAATCTACTTGTCTAATACATACAAAGGTTGATTCAAAGTCACTTGCCATTTTTGCGGGAAGGCTTCTGCACTGTCATTGGTGGGCAAGACTGGGCAGGTGCTACATCCGAAGAAGCAGTAGAGCCTGTATGATGAGCCTTTACCTTGTCAGCCCAACTGACACCTGTGGGAGCCAGACGCGGAGCAGCCACTGTGCCAGGTGAACCCCTATGGAGAAAATGACAGCATTTAATAAATCAAATATAAGTTAAAATTTTAAATATATAGTTAATATATTTAAATTTTAAATGCATTATGTGTGTGTGTGCGTGTATCCACATATATAGAATAACATACTACCACAGCAATTTAAGGCAAATATACTCATAAATTTATCTTCTTCTAATACCTCATTAATACACCATATTATATGGGAACAAATATAACAAAAAAGCTCTCACCAGATTGGTTTAAAAGAAAATTTCAGTTAAATGGGGAATCTTAAAAAAATTCATATATTTTTTATTTAAAATTTTATTTTCATTTAAAACTCATAACTTTTAATATAAATGTGCATTAATTTGCCAATTTATCGATGTAGGCATTATTAAAACAGGCTTTTTTTGTGTATATTATTTCATACATGATGCCTCATTGACAATGTCCAATTTTGTTTTCTTTAAAATGGAGTGATACTTTAGTGACACCTATTAAATAATCTTAGTACACAATCCTCCTCAATTTTAATAATAATTTCCCCAATCTTTCACAGTTGTCCTATCCACTCATCTGACAGCAAAACGTTAACAGTTCACTTTATGAAAGCTTTCCAAAAACTTATCTTAGTTTTCACAGAAACAATGACTCTTTTACACTCACATTTTAGTGGTTTACTTAATATTTAAGTTATGAGTTAATATATAGACAACTTGAATAAACAAGTTTGGTAACTAACTGCATAGTCTAAAGCATTTAACTCAACCAGGAAGAACAGAATTGCGCATATATACTAAAGTAAGCCTATAAGCCACAATCTTTCAGCATGCTTAAACATGTTTTACAATGATAATAAAGAGTCTCAATTAATCCAATGACATAATACATGGAGATCAGTATGAGAACCTTTACTATGCATGCATTAAAGACTTCCAGGTTAAAATAAACCATGTACTATACAATACTCTGAACCACAGACTAATGGACTGCATTACAGGGAAATTTCCCTTAAACTGGTGATAGAATATAAAAACATTTGGTTTTATTTGCTTATATGTCTTTCCCCCACTCCACTAAGGTCCAAATATTATAAGGTTCCAAAGTCCATCAACCTTCACCTAAGGCAATATTATCTAATAATCTCATATGAAAGCAAAAAATTGGTTCTACTGAATAACACTTTATGAGCTCTTAGTAAGGGCCAAGTATTGATACAATGCCAGATGCTTGTGATAGAGAAGATATGACAAACATCTTGCCTTAAAGAAGGTCATAATATAAGTACAAAGAATAAACAAACATTAAAAATTTTAACACACTGAGGGTTTGAGGTAGCTGCTGTCGTGGGGTGGATAAGGCAAATCAGCAAGCCACTCCAGTAGCCAGTCACAGGAGAGCAATGCTTTGGACCTGCCATCAGCTTATGACACATGGGATTATGTGTTGCAGAGACCCAGCAAGGAGGTCCACAGTGAGGCTTTTAGTCCTGAGGGAGCCCTTTCTATTCCTTGCTCTTGTGATGTGGATCCAGCTGTGTGGCTGACAGGGTCTTGGTGCTCCTGCCTGAGCCTCTGAGGTGGGAGAGCCAAATACAGAACACTGGACCATCAGAGACCTCCCGGCCCCATATAATATCAATTGGCGAGAGCTCTCACAGACATCTCCGTCTCAATGCTAAGACCCACATGCACCCAACGGCCAGCAAATTCCAGTGCTGGATGTCCCATGGCAAACAACTAGCAAGACAGGAACACAACCCTATCCATTAGCAGAGAGGCTGCCTAAAAGCATACTAAGTTCACAGACACCCCAAAGCACACAACCACATGCGGCCCTACCCACCAGAAAGACAAGATCCAGCCCCACCCACCAGAACACAGGCACCAATCCCCTCTGCCAGGAAGCCTATACAAGTCACTAAACCAACCTCACCCACTGAGGGCAGAAACGGAACACAACAGGAACTACGAACATGCAGCCCGCAAAAAGGAGACCCGAAACACAGTAAGTTAAGCAAAATGAGAAGACAGAGAAATACACAGCAGATGAAGGAGCAAAGTAAAAACCCACCACACCAAACAAATGAAGAGGAATTAGGCAGTCTACCTGAAAAAGAATTCAGAGTAATGATAGTAAAGATGATCCAAAATCTTGGAAACAGAATAGAAAAAACAGAAGAAATGTTTAACAAGGACCTAGAAGAACTAAAGAGCAAATGAACAATGATGAACAACACAATAAATGAAATTTAAAATTCTCCAGAAGGAAGCAATAGCAGTATAACTGAGGCAGAAGAATGGATAAGTGCGTAGAAAGTAAAATAGTGGAAATAACTACCACAGATCAGAAGAAAAAAGAATGAAAAGAATTGAGGACAGTCTCAGAGACCTCTGGGACAACACTGAATGCACCAACATTCAAATTATAGGGGTCCCAGAAGAAGAAGAGAAAAAGAAAGGGACTGAGAAAATAGTTGAAGAGATTATGGCTGAAAACTTCACTAATATGGGAAAGGAAATAGTCAATAAAGTAAACGAAGCACAGAGATTCCTATACAGGATAAATCCAAGGAGAAACACGCAAAGACACAAATAATTCAAGCTATCACAAATTAAATACAAAGAAAAAATATTAAAAGCAGCAAGGGAAAAGCAACAAATAACATACAAGAGAATCCCCATAAGGTTAACACCTGATCTTTCAGCAGAAACTCTGCAACCAAGAAGAGAGTGGCAGGACATATTTAAAGTGATGACAAGGAAAAACTCACAACCAAGATTACTCTCCCCAGCAAGGATCTCATTCAGATTCAACAGAGAAATTAAAACCTTTACAGACAAGCAAAAGTTAAGAGAATTCAGCACCACCAAATCAGCTTTACAACAAATGCTAAAGGAACTTCTCTAGGCAGGGAACACAAGAGAAGGAAAAGACCTACAATAACAAACCCACAACAATTAATAACATGATAGAACTACCATATGAAGCAGCAATCCAACTACTGGGCATATAATCTGAGAAAACCATAATTCAAAGAGTCGTGTACCAAAATGTTCATTGCAGCTGTATTTACAATAGCCAGGACATGGAAGCAACCTAAGTATCCATTAACAGATGAATGGATAAAGAAGATGTGGCACATATATACAATGGAATATTACTCAGCCATAAAAAGAAATGAAATTGAGTTATTTGTAGTAAGGTGGATGGACCTAGAGTCTGTCATACAGAGTGAAGTAAGTCACAAAGAGTAAAACAAATACTGTATGTTAACACATATATATGGAATCTAAGAAAAAAAAAGTCATGAAGAACCTAGGGGTAAGATGGGAATAAAGACACAGAACTACTAGAGCATGGACTTGAGGATATGGGAAGGGGGAAGGGTAAGCTGTGACAAAGTGAGAGAGTGGCATGGACATTATATACACTACCAAACGTAAAACAGATAGCTAGTGGGAAGTAGCCCCATAGCACAGGGAGATCAGCTAGGTGGTTTGTGACCACCTACAGGGGTGGGATAGGGAGGGTGGGAGGGAGGGAGATGCAAGAGGGAAGAGATATGGGGATATATATATGTATAGCTGATTCACTTTGTTATAAAGCAGAAACTGACACACCATTGTAAAGCAGCTATACTCCAATAAAGATGTTAAAATAAAAAGAACATGGTAATAGGAACATACATATCGATAACTACCTTAAATGTAAATGGATTAAATGCTCCAACCAAAAGATATAGACTGGCTGAATGGATACAAATACAAGAAACGTATATATGCTATATACAAGGAACCCACTTCAGACCTAGGGATACATACAGACTGAAAGTGAGGGAGTGGACAGAGATATTCCATGAAAATGGAAATGAAAAGAAAGTTGGAGTAGCAATCCTCATATAAGACAAAATAGACTTTAAAATAAAGACTATTACAAGAGACAAAAAAGGCCACTACATAATGATTAAGGGATAAATCGAAGAAGATATAACAATTGTAAGTATTTGTGCACCCAACACAGGAGCACCTCAATACATAAGGCAAATGCTAACAGCCATAAAAGGGGAAATCGACAATAACACAATGATAGTAGGGGACTATAACATCCCTCTTCCACCAATGCACAGATCATCCAAAATGAAAATATTTAAGGAAACAAAAGCTTTAAATGACATATTAAACAAGATGGACTTAATCTATATTTGTAGGACATTCCATCCAAAAACAAAAGAATACACTTTCTTCTTAAGTGCTCAAGGAACACTCTCTAGGATAAATCATATCTTGGGTCACAAATCAAGCCTTGGTAAATTTAAGAAAATTGAAACCATATCAAGTATCTTTTCTGACCACAATGCTATGTGACTAGAAATCAATTACAGGGAAAAAAAACTGTAAAAATTACAAACACATGGAAGCTAAACAGTACACTACTAAATAACCAAGAGATCACTGAAGAAATCAAAGAGTAAATCAAAAAATACCTAGAAACAAACGACAATGAAAACACAATGACCCTAAACCTAGGGGAGGGAGCAAAAGCAGTTCTAAGAGGGAACTTTATAGCAATACAATCCTACCGCAAGAAACAAGAAACATCTCAAATAAACAACATAACCTTACATCTAAAGCAATTAGAGAAAGAAGAACAAAAAACCCGCAAAGTTAGCAGAAGGAAAGAAATCATAAGGATCAGATCAGAAATAAATGAAAAAGAAATAAAGGAAACAACAGAAAGATCAATAAAACTAAAAGCTGGTACTTTGAGAAGATAAACAAAACTGATAAACCATTAGCCAGACTCATCAAGAAAATACAGAAGAAGACTCAAATCAACAGAATTAGAAATGAAAAAACAGAAGTAACAACTGACACTTCAGAAATACAAAAAATCATGAGATTACTACAAGCAACTATATGCCACTAAAACAGACAACCTGAAAGAAAAGGACAAATTCTTAGAAAAGCACAACCGTCCGAGACTGAACCAGGAAGAAATAGAAAATATAAACAGACCAATCACAAACAATGAAATTGAAACTGTGATTAAAAATCTTGCAATAAACAAAAGCCCAAGACCAGATGGCTTCATAGGCGAATTCTAGAGAATTCATTTAGAAAAGAGCTAATAACACCTATCCTTCTCAAACTCTTCCAAAATATAGCAGAGGGAGGAACACTCCCAAACTCATTCTACAAGGCCACCATCACCCTGATACCAAAACCAGACAAAGATATCACAAAAAAAGAAAACTACAGGCCAACATCACTGATGAACATAGACGCAAAAATCCTCAACAAAATACTAGCAAACAGAATCCAACAGCACATTAAAAGGATCATATACCATGATCAAGTAGAGTTTATCCCAGGAATGCAAGGATTCTTCAATATATGCAAATCAATCGATGTGATACACCATAATAATAAATTGAAGGATAAAAACCATATGACCATCTCAACAGAGGCAGAAAAAGCTTTCAACGAAATTGAACACCCACTTATGATAAATATGCTCCAGAAAGTAGGCACAGAGGGAACCTATCTCAACATAATAAAGGCCATATATGACAAACCCACAGCAACATGGCTCTCAATAGTGAAACTCTGAAACCATTTCCTCTAAGACCAGGAACAAAACAAGGTTGCTGACTCTCACCAAGATTGTTCAACACAGTTTTGGAAGTTTTAGCCACAGCAATCAGAGACAAAAAAGAAATAGAAGGAATCCAAATCCAAAAAGAAAAAGTAAAACTGTCACTGTTTGCAGATGACATGATACTGTACATAGAGAATCCTAAAGATTCACCAGAAACCTACTAGAGCTAATCAATGAATTTGGTAAAGTAGCAGGATAAAAATTAATGCACACAAATCTTTTGCATTCCTATACACTAAGATGAAAAATCTGAAAGAGGAATTAAGGAAACACTCCCATTTACCATTTCAATGAAAAGAATAAAATACCTAGGAATAAACCTACCTAAGACACAAAACACCAGTATGTGGAAAACTATAAGACACTGATGAAAGAAATTAAAGACAATACAAACAGATAGAGAGATATAGCATGTTCTTGGACTGGAAAAATCAACATTGTGAAAATGACTATACTACCCAAAGCAATCTACAGATTCAGTGCAATTCCTATCAAACTACCACTGGCATTTTTCACAGAACTAGAACAAAAAATTTCACAACTTGTATGGAAGCACAAAAGGCCCCAAATAACCAAAGCAATCTTGAGAAGGAAAAACAGAGCTGGAGGAATAAGGCTCCCTGACTTCAGACTATACTACAAAGCTACAGTAATCAAGACAGAAGAAATTGATTTGTAGTGGTGGATGGACCTAGATTCTGTCATACAGAGTGAAATAAGAAAGAGAAAAACAAATACCATATGCTAATGCATAAATACAGAATCTAAAAAAAAAAAAGGTCTGATGAACCTAGGGGCAGGATAGGAATAAAAACACAGATGTAGAGAATGGACTTGAGTACATGGGGAGTGGGAAGGGTAAGTTGGGATGAAGTGAGAGAGAAGCATTGACATATATACACCACCAAATGTAAAATAGCTAGTGGGAAGAAGCTGCATAGCACAGAGAGATCAGCTTGGTGCTTTGTGACCACTTAGAGGGGTGGGATAGGGAGGATGGGAGGGAGACGCAATAGGGAGGGGATATGGGGATATATGTGTACATATAGTTGATTCACCTTGTTATACAGCAGAAGCTAACACACCATTGTAAAGCAATTATACTCCAATAAAGATGTTAAAAAATATTTTTAACACATTGAAAATCTAATAATATAAGTATACGCAAGGTTCAGCAGTAACAAGAGATAAAAATGACTGTGACACGGTGGGGTGGGGTGGGGTGGGCAGTGAAGGGAGCAGTAAGAAGCCATGAATAAAGGGTAAGTTTTAACAGAAGAAAGATAACTGACCAAGTAAACTACTCACCAATCCTCACACTACACATCAAATGTTAAGACTCACTCTAAAGAACTAAAGTCCAAACAAATTTTCATCTTTAAAAACAAATTTTGCCAGGGAAATTTAAGGAAAACAACAGTGATGACTGTGATGAACAATATCATAGATGACAGAGCTGTGAATAGCATTTTGGGCAAACAGGGGCTAACTTAAAAGGAAAAGTTGGAGAAGCTGCCTCAGGAGGCAAAAAGGAGAAATGCTGATAAGTGCTTAAATTAAAAGAGTTGCCTCAGGGCTTCCCTAATCTCTCACCTCTGACTGACCTGGCTCTGAGGAAGCAGGAACTGACAGTAAAGACAGGATTGTAAACTCCAGAGCACCGGAAGACATAGTGATCACATGTAAGACCAGACAAGAGCTAGGAGATTTACTGGTTCAAGGTGATTTACTGATTCAAGGCATTTAAGGAAACCTCTGTCAAATCATTAGCTGACAACTAAGATAACTGAGCAGAGACTTTAGTGACTACACATGACAAAGAACATAGACTTCATAAAATTAGTTCAAGGAAGTCACTAAACAAACAAATAGCAATAAAACCACCACCACTAAACAGCCACAACAACAAATCCTGGAAAGGGTAGCAATCTGATCCCCAGAGCTGTTGCATTATATGATTTAAAATGTCCAGTTTTTAACAACAACAACAAAAAACATAAGATATGCAAAGAAACAGGAAGGTATGGCTTACTCACAGACACACAAAAAGAACAGTAACTGAAAGAGGTCCTCAAGGAAGCCTGAACTTTGGACTTGCTAGACAAAGACTTTACCTGAGCTATTATAAATATGTTCAAATAATATCTAAGAACAAAAGGCAACCACATCTAAAACTAAAGTATGATAACATTTCATCAAATACAGAATATCAATAAAGAGAGATTAAATATAAAAAAAACTACATAGATGTTCTGGAGTTGAAAAGTACAATAATGGAAATGAAAAGTTCACCAGAGGGGCTCAACAGCATAACTGAGCTTGCAAAATAAAAAAACAGCAAATTTGAAGACAGGTAAAGTGAGACTATCTAACCCAAGAAACACAAAGAAAAAGAATGCAGGCATTTGAACGGAGTCTCAAAGACCTGTGGAACACCATCATGATTACCAGCACAGGTATAGTGGGATTCCCAGAGGAGAGAAAGGGACAGAAGGAATATCTGCAGAAATAATGGACAAAAGCTTCCCAAATTTGATGAAAAACATTCATCTACAAATCCAAAAAGCTCAACAAAAACCAAAGACAAAGAGAGAATTCTGAGAGCAGCAAGAGAAAACTGAGGCATCTCATGAAAGGATTCCCAATAAGAATAACAGTTTATATCTCACCAGAAGCCATGGAAGCCAGAAGGTAGTGAGAGGACATAGTCAAAGTGCTAAAAGAAAAAGACTCTCAACCAAGAATTCTATGCACAGCAAAACTATCCTTCAAAACCTGAAGAATAAGATATTCTCAGATAAACAAAAACTGAGAAAAAATGTCACTAGCAGACCTGCCCAATAAGATATATTAAAGGGAGTTCTTCTGGTTGAAATGGTAGGACACTAGACAGTAACTTGAATCCACATGAAGAAATAAAGAGGACCACTAAAAGTAACTACATAGGTAAATTCAAAAGACAATACAAACTTATTTTTTCTTGGAACCCTTTTCTTCTCGTATGTGATATAAAAGTCAACTGCAGGGCTTCCCTGGTGGCGCAGTGGTTGAGAGCCCGCCTGCCGATGCAGGGGATGCGGGTTCATGCCCCGGTCTGGGAAGGTCCCACATGCTGCAGAGCGTCTGGGCCCGTGAGCCATGGCCACTGAGCCTGCGTGTCCGGAGCCTGTGCTCCGCAGCGGGAGAGGCCACAACAGTGAGAGGCCCGCGTACCGCAAAAAAAAAAAAAAAAAAAAAAAAAAGCCAACTGCATAAAACAATAATTATAAAACTGTGTTGATGAGATTATAATGTATAAAGATGTAATCCATATGATAATATGGATAACACAGTTTATGATATATTTAGATCATTTGTTATGAAAGAAATTGCCAGTTGATGTTACAAATCATTTAGCATGAAATATGTTTATGAGTTTTAATTTTTGGATCCTAATTATGTTTGAATATATAACATTTCCTGAAACTTAAACTTTACTCTCCTGGATTTTTTTAACTTTTTATTCAAACAATTTCAAACATAAACAAAAACATATACATGGATATATTTATAGTGAAATACCAGTTTTATAATACTATATTACCCACAAAAAAATTATTTACTGTAATGCAAGCCTCAGTAGGCTTTTCTGAGTTCATCTCACCCAAAATTTAAGCTTCTTCGAGCATTTGACGTTACACTTATTCTATCTGTTGACGGACTTGGAATCACATGACGTCCTGGGGACATCTTCTTTACTTCCCATGCCAATGAAGTTGGTCTGCCAATTCAAGACATACAGCAGATTAACAGAGAAAAGGGGTGGCAGGGGGAGGGGTAATCTAATCTTTTCTCTTGGTTGTTAGTGCATGAAAACATAAGCAGGTCACAATTTTTCCCTAGCACACTGTTTTCCAGAAAGTTACCACATTACCAGTAAGTAACCCCAGATGATGCATGGTCCAGGATTTTCCACCCACTACAGCACAGCAGCATAACTGTAATTATCTAAAAAAGGGCTATGGGGTTACAAAGACAGGATATAAACTACTTATATTTTAAAAGCTTCCATACACCCAGCTAAAAACACATTAAAAAGGCAATGGTACTAATTCTGGCTGCTTGTGTCTAATATCCTTGGAGAGCTAAGTGTGCAGAACCGAGATCAAGACAGAAATACAGTGGTGAGGGTTAAAATGTAGAATACACAGGAAAATATGAAGTCTTCGTCCTCTACCTCTTAATCACCTGTGAGAGTGACATCATAGACATTTCACTGCTCTTTGTTATAAAAGCTAACTATTCCTCCTTCTTCACTGGCCCCACAACCAATCAGCTGATAGGATGCACAATCTCTACTAAAATGTTTTTTCTGAAGCAACATCTTCTTTATCCTTATGCCCTCAATCAGACCTCCATAACTCCCCAAATCTCCTTGCCTCTTACTTTCCATTTAATCTAGTGATTGTGATTTTTTTCCCATTAAAAAGTAAAATTTATTGTTAGAAAACAAGAAAATTCAGATAGATGATTATCCAAATAAAGTCAAAGCTTTTGATAACTTATTGCTAAATTGCCTTTCAGAAAGGTTGTAACAAATTACACTTCCACCAGATGAAAAGTACCCATTTTACTTTAACGTTGCCAGTAGTTGGTATCTTGTCTTAAATTTTTCGTTGGCTTGTGAAAGAGACAATATTGCTTGCAAAGCCTAAAGTATTTACTATCTGGCACTTTACAGAAAAAGTCTGCTGACTCCCGTGCTAGAGTTTCAGTCTTTGATGAGTTCTTTTTCCTACAAGGATGTCAATAAAGATGTTTAGTTGAAAAAAAAATTCACTGGCAAAATGGTATTTGCTTTTGTTTTTTAAATTATAATACACTTACTATCATTACAAGTGAGGCTGAACTTTTTCACCAGCCATTTAAACTTCATCTTTTGGGATTTGTACATTGGTATCTACTGCCCATTTTATCCACTGATACTTGCATCATTTTCTAATTGATTTGCAATCATTTACTACTACTACTATTATTATTACTATTATGGCTACAAATCTTGTCACATACATGACATAACTATTTCACTTGTAATTATTTTTATGTACAAAGGCATATTTTCTTCCTGTTAAATTAAGCCTATCGATATTTTCCTTTGTGCTTTTTGCCTTTGTCTCACAAAGTCCTTACCCACAATAAAAATATATAAATATTTATACTTTCTTTTCTAAGCATGTACAACATCAGTTTTTACATTTACATTTCAAGTCTGGGTGAAATAAATTTTGATGCATGATTTGAGGAATGAAAGATGGATAATGCCATCTACAGGAAATTTAAGGTTGCTTTCTATATCTGGGAGCTGCCTCAGGAGGCAAAAAGGAGAAATGCTGATAAGTGCGTAAGTTAAAAGAGTCGCCTCAGGGCTTCCCTGGTGGCACAGTGGTTAAGAATCCACCTGCCAATGTAGGGGACACGTGTTTGAGCCCTGGTCCAGGAAGATCCCACATGCTGTGGAGCAAAGAAGCCCGTGCACCACAACTACTGAGCCAGCACTCCAGAGCCCACAAGCCACAACTACTGAAGCCCACGTGCCGCAACTACTGAAGCCCACGCGGCTAGAGCCTGTGCTCTGCAACAAGAGAAGCCACCGCAGTGAGAAGCCCGCGCACCGCAATGAAGAGTAGCCCACGCTCGCCGCAACTAGAGAAAGCCCGCACACAGCAACAAAGACCCAACACAGCCATAAATAAATACGCAATGCAGCCATAAATAAATAAATAAATAAATAAATAGTTGCCTCAAGTATATTTTTGTAGGACATGAATAGCTGTTGGACATGGCCTCACAAGCTTTCTCAATACAATCTTCAACATAGCCACTGTTAGCTTAGAGTTTGCAAGCAAGAAAATTAAAAAATCTAGTTAGCTTTTTTAATGCACTAATGGTTATATTACAAACCCTTTTTGGATATAAGGAACAGGAACTCCATCAAATTAAATAAAAAAGAAAAAAGTAATAAAGACTTATTGTAAGGATACAAACTGTAAAATGTCAAGGACATCCTCAAGGTGGCTCATGATTAGCCACCTGGAAGAGGCAGGCTTTAAAGCAACACTCTTAAACTCTCAAAGACCACATGATTTCTCTCATTTCTGCCTCTCTCTGTACATCTATTCCATTTTCTTTGAAATTGCTTTCCTCTGCTTATCTTTACAAGGGCAATATAGTCACCAATCACAAATCAGCGTGATGATCTCTTAACTTGGTTCAACCCAGTGAAGGAATGTACCCCCCACCCCTGCCCAATCTAATCACCTATTACCAAGGCGTAAAGACGAAACTGCTTGTTACAAAGACAACTAGGCTTGATCCACCCAGGGACAGAGTAAAAAATTTTCATTGTGAGAAAAAAATATTAAAAGGCTCAACATATCATGGCTTCCTTGAATTTGGTTTCCTGGGAATCAAGACTTCCTGGATTTGTCTCTTGGGATTCCTTCACTCTCTTGATTTCCCCCTGGGGCTGATACACTAGGATGGGATAAAAGATACGTTCTCTATAGGACGGTTCCACTCACTGAGACTGAACCAAGGTTAAATCTAAGGGAAAGAGGCAGCCTAGGCCTGTTTTCTCTGGGTAAAAAGGCATCATTGTAGCTCCATGTGAACTGACCCATTTCACAAGGGCTCAGGTTTCACTTTTAAGTCTAAACGAAATAGTAAATTGTTCTTTTGCCTTTGCACATAACCAAAATGATACTAAATCCAGTTGGATTACCTATCTCTGGAATATCTCTCAACTCTCCCTAGTGCCTTTACTCTAGTCTGAGTAGCCATCATCTATAAACTATACTGATGAATCTCAACCTTCCCACACTACAGCCAGAAAGACCTTATAAAAACACAAGCCTGGTATGTGGTTTCCTTACTTAAGAACCTTTACGGCTCAAAATAAAGTCTAAGGTTTTTATCATGTCTACAGAGTCCTACATAATCTGGTCTCACCCTACCTCTCTAGGCTCCTCTCATGCCACTTTTCCCCTGCTCTCTTCACTCCAGCCCTGCTAAACTTTAAATTCTTGACTACACTGTGCTCTCTTCCACCTCCAGGATATCATACACCATCACCTCTACCTGGAATTACACTTTTCTTCTCTCCTTGTCAAGCTAACTGCTTCTTGATATTTCTGCCCCACTTAAATGTAACCTCCTCCTCCTTGGGGAAGCCCTCCTGGACTTAACAAACTGCATGATGGTGCATTTTCTTATACTCCCAAAGTATACTACATTTCTTTTGGATGACACTTTGTACACTAGTAAGTGTTTACTGTCAATGCACTGTGCACTTCATGAGGGCGGGGACTATGTCTGTTTTCTTCACCACAATAGTCCCAGAGCCTGACACATAGCACTCAGATGTTGTGTGCTGATTCCAAATGAAGGTTTCTAAAATACCTCTAATCTCTCATTATTCCCCTCATCTCATCAATTTTCCTCAGTGCCTACTACATTAAGAAATACTATACCTTTCCCTACATGCTGTCATTTCACACACTCTGCACTTCTATAGCTATCCTTATTTCCTTCATCTGAAAGGCCAACCACTTTGTTAAAATCCACCACTTTCTTTAAACACTTCTGTATTTTCCATGAAATCTTTCCTGATCTATCCCCCAAAAGAAATACGACCCTGTCTTTCACTGAACATCTATAATAGTTTTTCATAGTAGTAAGTTCTATTTTATTCAACCTTTAGACTGAAAATTCATGAAAGGAGTAAATATATCATATTAGGCAATTAAATTTCTGTACCAGATAAAAGTGCATTGTACTAGTAGGTACCCGATAAATACTTGTTACTTAACTTAAGAAATGCAGCTCCCAACTTTAAGATTTTTACAAGTTTCAAATTAAGCTGAGATCAAGTTCGCTGTCAATTTTAATAATTGTTTTTGAATCTGCTGTCTGCTATAAATATAAAGACCAGAATTCATTACCTGCTTTGAGCATCTGTCTTCTCTAGCTTTTCCTGAAGTTGAATCCAGTCAATCAACGCTTTGAAATCTCTTACATAATTATCCAGCATCATTAGCACCTCCTAATTCAAAACAAACAAACATTAGATTCCATTCTGAAACTAAAGAGTTTCAAGAAAAAATTTTAGAGTAAAAGGACTTAGGAATTAATATTTTTTACACTATATATACTGATTGAGGAAGCAGCAAAACCTACGGATATTTTTTTGAGGGGGGGCTGTTTTATTTTCATTCTCACTCTTTGGTAAGAAATTAGGTGAAGCTGACAGTCTAAAGACCAAGAAATGGTACTGATATTCCTTCAAGACTTTCTCAACTGACCATTCTTTTAACCTTTTTTTATTGTTAAATTTAATAAACAGAAAAGTGCACAAAACATAAATGTACACATGAAAAGATGCTCAACATCACTATTGGAGAAATGCAAATCAAAACTACAATGAGGTACCACTTCACACCAGTCAGAATGGCCATCATTACAAATTCTACAAACAATAAATGCTGGAGAGGTTGTGGAGAAAAGGGAAGCCTCCTGCACTGTTGGTGGGAATGTAAATTGATACAGCCACTATGGAGAACAGTATGGAGGCTCCTTAAAACTAAAAATAGAGCTACCATATGACCCAGTAATCCCAATCCTAGGCATGTATCCAGAAAAAAACATAATTCGAAAGGATACACGCACCCTGATGTTCACTGCAGCACTATTTACAACAGCCAGGACACGGAAGCAACCTAAATGGCCATCAACAGAGGAATAAATAAAGAAGATGTGGTATATATATACAATGGAATATTACTCAGCCATAAAGACGAACAAAATAATGCCATTTGCAGAGACATGGATGGACCTAGAGATTGTCATACAGAGTGAAGTAAGTCAGAAAGAGAAAAGTATTGTATATTAATGCATATATGTGGAATCTAGAAAAATGGTAGAGATGAACTTATTTGCAAAGCAGAAATAGAGTCACAGATGTAAAGAACAAACCTACGGATACCAAGGGGGGAAGGAGGGTTGGAATGAATTGGGAGATTGGGACTGACATATATACACTACTATGTATAAAATAGATAAATAATGAGAAACTACTGTATAGCACAGGGAACTCTACTCAATGCTCTG
The DNA here is from genome assembly GCF_003031525.2 of Neophocaena asiaeorientalis asiaeorientalis. NCBI lineage: Eukaryota > Metazoa > Chordata > Mammalia > Artiodactyla > Phocoenidae > Neophocaena > Neophocaena asiaeorientalis. The sequence goes on from NW_020174938.1 coordinate 107,990, forward strand.
TGGTGACCTAAATGGGAAGGAAATCTAAAAAAGCATGGATATATGTATGTATGACTGATTCTGTGGCTTCTTTTGTACGTTTACCACATTCATTCATATTGCAGAGTGTACCTGCGATTCATTTACTGACACTGTCCAAGGTCACTACTAAACAGTATTCTAATGTATTAATATTGGGTTAGCCAAAAGGTTCGTTTGGTTTTTTCCATAAGATGGCTCTAGTAGCACTTAGTTGTCTTTAACTTCATTCAAAACAATTTTGTTAGGCTGTATGTGACAGCTGTCATATCAGTGTGCATTTAAAAAAACACGTCAAAACTGGTGAATTTTTGTGTAGCCATTTCAATACTGAAGATGGAAGAAAAAAAGCAACATTTTCGGTATTTTATGTTTTATTATTTTAAGAAAGGTAGAAACACAGCTGAAACACAAAAAAAGATCTCTGCTGTGTATGGAGAAGTTGGCTGATGAAACGTGTCAAAAGTGGCTGATGAAACGTGTCAAAAGTGGCTGATGAAACGTGTCAAAAGTGGTTTGTGAAGTTTCGTGCTGGAGATTTCTCACTGGATGATGCCCCATGGTCGGGTAGACCAGTTGAAATTGATAGCAATCAAATCGAGACATTCGTTGAGAACAATCAGTTATACCACGTGGGAGATAGCCAACGTACTCAAAATATCCAAATCGAGTGCCAAAAATCATTTGCAGCAGCTTGGTTATGTTAATCGCTTTGATGTTTGGGTTCCACATAACTTAAGCAAAAAAAACCCTCTTGACCATATTTCCACATGCGATTCTCTACTTAAATGTAATGAAAACATTCCGTTTTTAAAATAGATGAAAAGTGGATACTGTACAATAATGTGGAACGGAAGAGATCGTGGGACAAGTGAAATGAACCACCACCAACCACACCAAAGGCTGGTCTTCAACCATAGAAGGTGATGTTGTGTATATGGTGGAATTAGAAGGGAGTCCCCTATTATCCTCCTTCCAGAAAACCAAACAATTAATTCCAACAAGTACTGCTCCCAATTAGACCAACTGAAAGCAGCACTCGACGAAAAGCGTCCGCAATCAGTCAACAGAAAACACATAATCTTCCATCAGGATAACGCAAGACCGCATGTTTCTTTGATGACCAGGCAAAAACTGTTACAGCTTGTGTGGGAAGTTCTGATTCATCCACTGTATTCACCAGACACTGCCCACTGCATCTTCAGATTTCCATTTATTTCGTCTTTACAAAATTCTCTTAATGGAAAAAATTTCAATTCCCTAGAAGGCTGTAAAAAGCACCTGGAAAAGCTCTTTGTTCAAAAAGATAAAAATAGTTTGGGGAAGATGGAATTATGAAGTTGTCTGAAAAATGGCAGAAGGTAGTGGAACAAAAGGGTGAATACATTTTTCAATAAAGTTCTTGGTGAAAATGAAAAATTTGTCTTTTATTTTTACTTAAAAACCGAAGATGGGACTTCCCTGGTGGTCCAGTGGTTAAGACATCGCCTTCTAATGCAGGGGGTGCAGGTTCACTCCCTGGTCAGGGAGCTAAGATCCCACATGCCTTGCAACCAGAAAACCAAAACATAAAAACAGAAGCAATATTGTAACAAATTCAATACAGACTTTAAAAATGGTCCTCATGCAAAAAAATCTTTAAAAAAAACAAAACCGAAGGCACTTTTTAGCCAACCCCAAATTTATTTATCCAGTTTACTGGTTGGTATTCATTTTAATATTTATTTATCCAATATTTACCCAATCTAATGTTGAAGATTTAAGTGATTTCCAAATTTGGGATATTATAAATTATATGCTGTTATTCATGTACATGTCCTATGCATATGTGTATATATTTCTGTTGAGTGTATGACCAAGAGTGTAATTGTGGAGTCACAGATTAAGCATGTGTTCCACTTTATTTATTGTTTTAAGTTTATTTTATTTTTTTTTGGCTGCTTCGTGTCTTAGTTGCAGCACGCGGGATCTTCATTGAGGCATGCGGGGTCTTTCATTGCAGCACACGGGCTTCTCTCTAGCTGTGGTGTGTGGGTTTCCTCTTCTCTGGTTGTGGCACACAGGCTCCAGGGCACGTAGCCTCTGTAGTTGTGGCGCGCGGGTTTCAGTGTGCGTGGGCTCTGTAGTTTGTGGCACGCAGGCTTTCTAGTTGAGGCACGTGAGCAAAGCAGTTGTGACACATAGGCTTAGCTGCCCCGTGACATGTGGGATCTTAGTTCCCTGACCAGGGACTAAACCCGCGTCCCCTGCATTGTAAGGCGGATTCGTTACCACTGGACCACCAGGGAAGTCCCAATGTTCCACTTTAGTATATAATACCAAACTGTTTTCCAAAGTGGTTGCCACTCCCGCCAGCAGTCTATGTGAACTCTACTTGCTGCACACCCTCACCTACACTTGGTATTGTCCATTTGGGGTCTTCTTTGTTTTTAACCTGAGCCATTCTGGTTGATGGGGGTGTAATGGTTTCATTTTGGTTTTCGTATGTATTTCTCTGATTATTAATGATTCTCAGCACTTTTTCATATGCTTCCTGGCCATCCTCTTTTTGTGAAGTGCCTATTCAAGACACTTCCCATTTTTCTAGAGTGTCAACTGTCTTTCTCTTTTTGATGTGTAGAAGTTCTTCACATTTTTTGGATATGTGTCTTTTGTTGATTATATGTGCAGCACATATATACTTGCCTTTTCACCCTCCTAATGGAATGGAATTTTTGATGAACAGAAATTCCTAATTTAAGGTAGTCTCATTTATGAGCCTTTCACCTAAAGACTGATGCAGCAATCTTTTCCTACCACAAGGTCAGGAAGATATTCTCCAAAATTATCTTTTAGAGCATGGGTCTATTTCTAGAATCTCTCCTCTGTTACACTGGTCTGTTTATCTATTCTTATACCAGTACCAAACTATCATACGTTGCTACAGCTCTAAAGTAAATCTCAAAACTCAGTAAATTCTCCAACTGTATCTTTGACTTCAAAGTTGTCTAGGCTAATTCCAGGCTTTTGCATTTCCATATAGATTTTAGAATCAGCGTGTCAATTTCTCAGGGGAAAAAAATCAGAATTTTCATTGCATTTGCATTGATTTTATAGATGACCTGGAAGAAAACCAACATTTTTATAACATTGTTTTTCTAGTCTATGAACAGATCTATAGCTCCATATATTTATCTTACTCAATGTGTCTCAGTAACGTATTACACTTTTCTGTGTAGAGGTCTTACACATCTTCCGTTAGATTTAACCCTAAGAATAAATGGAAGTTGTTTTAAAGTTTTTCTTTTTCAGTTACTGTTGATTTTTTTATTTTGAACTTGTATCCAGCAACTTTAACTCACTCAATACTTCTAATAGCTAATCTTTAGATTCTTCTGGATTTCATAAATATACATATATACATACATACATATATATATATATAATCTGTGAATAATGACATATTTATTTTTCTCCCTAAGCCTTATACCTTTTATGTCTTATTCTTGTATTCCTCTGCTGGCTAAAATCTTAAGTACAAGGTTGAACAGAAATAAGGTTAGCAGCCTTTCTTGTCTCATTCACAACTGCAGAAGGAAAGCTCTCAACATTTCACCATTAAGTACGATGTTTACTCTAGAATTTTTGGAAGATCCCTTATATCAGTAAGGATGTTCCCTTTTATTCCCAGTTTGCTAGTTTTATCATGAATGGGTGCTGAACTTCATCAAATATTTTTCCTAAATCTACTGAGACAATATGATTTTTCATCTTCACTCATCTAATTTGGTAAATAACATTAATTTCATATTCAAATGTTAAAGGAACACGGCAGGACTGGAAGGAATCTGACTTGATTGTGATGTAGTGTCTAATTTTCAAATAACCAGATTTGATACATCGTTATATGGTTTAGGACTTGTGCACTCTGTACTCCAGAGTGGCCTGTATTTTCCTTTCTCATAAGTGCTTTCGTTATCAAAGTTATGCTGGAAAGAATTCTCTATTTTTCTAGGTTCTAGAAGAATTTGCATAATACTGGCACTTTTTCCTCAATTTAAAAAATTGAGATATAATTCATACACCATAAAACTCACCATTTTGAATTATACAATTCAGAGTTGTGCAACATACATGCAAAGAGTTGTGCAACTATCTAATTCCAGAACATTTTCATCACCCCCAAAAGAAACCATAAGCAGTCACTCCCTTTGCTCCCCTCTCTCCAGGCTTGGAAACCACTAATCAACTTTCTGTCTCTATGGATTGGCCTGTTCTGGACATTTCATATAAACAGCATCATACAATATGTGGTGTTTTGAGGCTGGCTTCTTTTACTTAGTATAATGTTTTCAACGTTTTTCCACCGGGTAGCATGTATCCGTACTTCATTCCTTTTTATAACTAAATAATTGCATGAATAAACACACTTGCTTATTCACTTGTCAGCTCATGGATATTCAGGTTGTTTCCACTTTTTGCCTATTATGAATAATGCTGCTATGTACATTCATGTACAAGTTTTTATGTGAACACATGCTTCAAATTCTCTTGGGTGTATAACTGGAAGTGGATTTACAGGGCCATATGGTAACTCGAAGTTTAACATTTAATATTAATGACCAAACTTTTTTCCACAACAGCTGTACCATTTTACATTGTTATCAGCAATATGAGAGGGTTTTATATTCTTCATATCCTTGCCGAGATTTGCTATTTTCTAACTTCTTGATACTAGTCAACAAAAAGAGGATAAAGTGGTATTATTGTTGTTATTTGAAATTCCCTGATGACTAAAAACGTTGAGCATATATTCATGTGCTTATTGGACATTTGTATATCTTCTTTGGAGAAATGTTTATTCAAATTCTTTTTTTTTACATATATATGGGAATATAATTGCATTACAATGGTGTGTTAGCTTCTGCTTTATAACAGAGTGAATCAGCTATACATATGCATATATCCCCATATGCCTTCCCTCTTGCGCCTCCCTCCCACCCTCCCTATCCCACCCCTCTAGGTGGCCACAAAGTACTGAGCTGATCTCCCTGTGCTATGCGGCTGTTTCCCACTAGCTATCTATTTTACATTTGGTAGTGTATACATGTCCATGCCACTCTCTGACTTCGTCCCAGCTTACACTTCCCCTTCCCCATGTCCTCAAGTCCATTCTCTACATCTGCGCCTTTACTCCTGTCCTGCCCCTAGGTTCTTCATAACCAATTTTTTTTAGATTCCATATATATGTGTTAGCATATGGTATTTGTTTTTCTCTTTCTAACTTACTTCACTCTGTATGACAGACTCTACGTCCATCCACCTCACTACAAATAACTCAATTTGGCTTCTTTTTATGGCTGAGTAATATTCCATTGTATGTATGTGCCACATCTTCTTTATCCATTCATCTGTCAATGGACACTTAGGTTGCCTCCATGTCCTGGCTATTGTAAATAGAGCTGCAGTGAACACTGTGGTACATGACTCTTTTTGAATTACAGTTTTCTCAGGGTATATGCTCAGTAATGGGATTGCTGGGTCACATGGTAGTTCTATTTTTAGTTTTTTAAGGAACCTCCATACTGTTCTCCATAGTGGCTGTATCAATTTACATTCCCACCACCAGTGCAAGAGGGTTCCCTTTTCTCCACACCCTCTCCAGCATTTATTGATTCTAGATCTTTTGAGGATGGCCATTCTGACTGGTATGAGGTGATATCTCATTGTAGTTCTGATTTGCATTTCTCTAATGATTAGTGATGTCGAGAATCCTTTCATCTGTTTGTTGACAATCTGTATATCTTCTTTGGAGAAATGTCTATTTAGGTCTTCTAGCCATTTTTGGATTGGGTTGTTTTTTTTTGATATTGAGCTGCATGAGCTGCTTGTAAAATCTGGAGATTAATCCTTTGAGAGTTGCTTCATTTGCAAATATTTTCTCCAATTCTGAGGACTGCCTTTTCATCCTGTTTATGTTTTCCTTTGCTGTGCTAAAGCTTTTAAGTTTCATTAGGTCTCATTTGTTTATTTTTGTTTTTATTTCCATTTCTCTAGAAGGTGGGCCAAAAAGGATCTTGCTGTGATTTATGTCATAGAGTGTTCTGCCTATGTTTTCCTCTGAGAGTTTTACACTGTCTGGCCTTACATTTAGGTCGTTAATCCATTTTGAGTTTATTTTTGTGTATGGTGTTAGGGAGTGTTCTAATTTCATTCTTTTACACGTAGCTGTCCAGTTTTCCAAGCACCACTTATTGAGGAGGCTGTCTTTTTTCCATTGTATATTCTTGCCTCCTTTATTGAAAATAAAGTGACCATGTGTGAGTGGGTTTACCTCTGGGCTTTCCAGCCTGTTCTACTGATCTATATTTCTGTTTCTATGCCAGTACCATACTATCTTGATTACTACAGATTTGTAGTATAGTCTCAAGTCCAGGAGCCTGATTCCTCCAGCTCCGTTTTTCTTTCTCAAGATTGCTTTGGCTATTCAGGGTCGTTTGTGTTTCCATACGAATTGTGAGTTTTGTTCTATTTCTGTGAAAAATGCCATTGGTAGTTTGATAGGGAATGCATTAAATCTGTAGATTGCTTTGGGTAGCATAGTCATTTTCACAATGTTGATTCTTCCAGTCCAAGAACATGCTATATCTCTCCATCTGTTGGTACCGGCTTTGACTTCTTTCATCAGTGTCTTAATAGTTTTCTGCAATAAAGGTCTTTTGTCTCTTTAGGTAGGTTTATTCCTAGGTATTGTGTTCTTTTTGTTTCAGTGGTAAATGAGAGTATTTCCTTAATTTCTCTTTCAGATTGTTCATCATTAGTGTATAGGAATGCAAGAGATTTCTGGCTATTAATTTTGTATCCTGCTACTTTACCAAATTCATTGATTAGTTCTAATAGTTTTCTGGTAGAGTCTTCAGGATACTCTATGCATAGTATCATGTAATCTTCAAACATTGACAGCTTTACTTCTTCTTTTCCTATTTGGATTCCTTTTATTTCTTTTTCTTCTTTGATTGCTGTGGCTAAAACTTCCAAAACTATGGTGAATAATCTTGGTGAGAGTGGGCAATCTGTCTTGTTCCTGATCTTACTGGAAATCGTTTCAGTTTTTCACCATTGAGAATGATGTTGGCTGTGGGTTGGTCATATATGGCCTTTTTTATGTTGAGGTAAGTTCCCTCTATACCCACTTTCTGGAGGATTTTTCTCGTAAACGGGTGTTGAATTTTGTCGAAAGCTTTTTCTACATGACTTGAGTTTATCATATAGTTTTTATTCTTCAGTTTGTTAATATGGTGTATCACATTGATTGATTTGCGTATATTGAAGAATCTTTGCATTCCCAGGATACATCCCACTTCATCATGGTGTATGATCCTTTTAATGTGCTATTGGATTCTGTTTGCTAGTATTTTCTTTTTTTTTCTTTTTGTGGTACGCGGGCCTCTCACTGTTGTGGCCTCTCCCGTTGTGGAGCACAGGTTCCGGACACGCAGGCTCAGCGGCCATGGCTCACGGGCCCAGCCACTTCATGGCATGTGGGATCTTCCCGCAACAGGGCATGAACCCGTGTCCCCTGCACCGGCAGGCGGACTCTCAACCACTGCGCCACCAGGGAAGCCCTGTTGGCTAATATTTTGTTTAGGATTTTTGCATCTATGTTCATCAGTGATATTGGCCTGTAGTTTTCTTTCTTTGTGACATCTTTGTCTGGTTTTGGTATCAGGGCGATGGTGGTCTCATAGAATGAGTTTGGGAGTGTTCCCCCTTCTGGTAAATTATGGAACAGTTTGAGAAGGAGAGGTGTTAGCTCTTCTCTAAATGTTTGATAGAATTCACCTGTGAAGCCATCTGGTCCTGCGCTTTTGTTTGTTGGAAGATTTTTAATCACAGTCTCAATTTCAGTGCTTGTGATTGGTCTGTTTATATTTTCTATTTCTTCCTGGTTCAGTCTCGGAAGGTTGTGCTTTTCTAACAATTGGTTCATTTCTTCCAGGTTGTCCATTTTATTGGCACATAGTTGCTTGTAGTAATCTCTCATGATCCTTTGTATTTCTGCAGTGTCACTTGTTACTTCTTTTTCATTTCTAATTCTATTGATTTGAATCTTCTCCTCTTTTTGTTGATGAGACTGGCTAATGGTTTATCAATTTTGTTTATCTTCTCGAAGAACCAGCTTTTAGTTTTCCTGATCTTTGCTACTATTTCCTTCATGTCTTTTGCATTTATTTCTGATCTGATCTTTATGATTCTTTCCTTCTGCTAACTTTGAGGTTTTTTTGTTCTTCTTTCTCTAAGTGCTTTAGGTGTATGGTTAGATTGTTTATTTGAGATGTTTCTTGAGGTAGGATTGATGTGCTATAAACTTCCCTCTTAGAACTGCTTTTGCTGCATCCCATAGGTTTTGGGTTGTCGTGTTTTCATTGTCATTTGTCTCTAGGTATTTTTTGATTTCCTCTTTGATTTCTTCAGTGATCTCTTGGTTATTAAGTATTGTTTAGCCTCCATGTGTTTGTATTTTTTTACAGAATTTTTCCAGTAATCGATTTCTAGTCTCATAGTGTTGTGGTCAGAAAAGGTACTTGATAATGATTTCTAATTTCTTAAATTTACCAAAGCTTGATTTGTGACCCAGGATATGATCCTGGAGAATGTTCCATGAGCACGTGACAAGAAAGTGTATTCTGTTGTTTTTGGATGGAATGTCCTATAAATATCAATTAAGTCCATCTTGTTTAATGTATCATTTAAAGCTTGTGTTTCCTTATTTATGTTCATTTTGGATGATCTATCCATCAGTGAAAGTGAGGTGTTAAAGTCCCCTACTATAACTGTGTTACTGTCAATTTCTTCTTTTATGGCTGTTAGCATTTGCCTTATGTATTGAGGTGCTCCTTCGTTGCGTGTATAAATATTTACAATTGTTATATCTTCTTCTTGGATCGATCCCTTGATCATTATGCAGTGTCCATCGTCATCTCTGGTAATAGTCTTAAAGTCTATTTTGTCTGATATGAGAATTGCTGCTCCAGCTTTCTTTTGATTTCCATTTGCATGGAATAACTTATTCCATCCCCTCACCTTCAGTTTGTATGTGTCCCTAGGTCTGAAGTGGGTCTCTTGTAGACAGCATATATATAGGTCTTGTTTTTGTATCCATTCAGCTAGTCTATGTCTTTTGGTTGAAGCACATATTCCATTTACATTTAAGGTAATTATCAATATGTATGTTTCTATTACCATTTTCTTAATTGTTTTGGGTTTGTTATTCTAGGTTTTTTCCTTCTCTTGTGTTTCCTGCCTAGAGAAGATCCTTTAGCATTTGCTGTAAAGCTGGTTAGGTGGTGCTGAAATCCCCTAACTTTTGCTGTCTTTAAAGGTTTTAGTTTCTCCATCAAATCTGAATGAGATTCTGGCTGCTTAGAGTAACCTTGTTTGTAGGTTTTTTCCTTTCATCACTCTAAATATGTCCTGCCACTCCCTTCTGGCTTGCAGAGTTTCTGCTGAAAGATCAACTGTTAACCTTATGGGGATTCCCTTGTATGTTATTTGTTGTTTTTCCCTTGCTGCTTTTAATATTTTTCCATGTTTTTAATTTTTGATAGCTTGATTAATATGTGTCCTGGCCTGTTCTCCTTGGATTTATCCTGTATGGGACTCTCTGCATTTCCTGGACTTGATTAACTATTTCCTTTCCCATGTTATGGAAGTTTTTAACTATAATCTCCTCAAATATTTTCTCAGTCCCTTTCTTCTTCTTTTCTTCCTCTGGGACCCCTATAATTCGAATGTTGGTGCATTTAATTTTGTCCCAGAGGTCTCTGAGACTGCCCTCAATTCTTTTCATTCTTTTTTCTTTATTCTGCTTTGTGGTAGTTATTTCCACTATTTTATCTTCCAGGTCACTTCTCTGTGCTTCTGCCTCAGCTTTTCTGCTATTGATTCCTTCTAGAGAATTTTTAATTTCATTTATTGTGTTGTTCATCATTGTTTGTTTGCTCTTTAGTTCTTCTAGGTCCTTATTAAACGTTTCTCATATTTTCTCCACTCTATTTCCAGGATTTTGGATCATATTTACTATCATTACTCTGAATTCTTTTTCAAGTAGACTGCCTATTTCCTCTTCATTTCTTTGGTCTGGTGGGTTTTTACCTTGCTCCTTCATCTGCTGTGTATTTCTCTGTCTTGTCATCTTGCTTAACTTACTGTGTTTGGGGTCCCCTTTTTCTGGCTGCAGGTTTGTAGTTCCAGTTGTTTTTGGTGTCTAACCCCAGTGGGTAAGGTTGGTTCAATGGGTTGTGTAGGCTTCCTGGTGGAGGGGAGTAGTGCCTGTGTTCTGGTGCATGAGGCTGGATCTTGTCTTTATGTTGAGGAAGACTGCATCCAGTGGTGTGTTGGGGGTGTCTATGACTTTATTATGATTTTAGGCAGCCTCTCTGATAATGGGTGGTGGTGTGTTCCTGTCCTGCTACTCGTTTGGCATAGGGTGTCCAGCACTGTAGCTTGCTGGTCGTTGAGTGGAGCTGGGTCTTAGCGTTGAGATGGAGATCTCTGGGAGAACTTTCACCATTTGATATTACATGGAGCCAGGAGGTCTCTGGTGGGCCAATATCCTGAACTTGGCTCTCCCACCTCCCACCTGTGCCTCCCAGAGGCACAGGCCTGACACCCGGCTGGAGCACCAAGACCCTGTCAGCCACACAGCTCAGAAGAACATGGAGAGCAAAAGAAAGAAAGAAAGAAAAAAATAAAATAGAATAAAATAGTTATTAAAATATAATTATTAAAAATTTTTTAAATTAAGAAGAAAAAAAAGAAAACAAAAAAACGGGTAGAAGAGAGCAACCAAACTGGAAAACAAATCCACCAATAATAACAAGTTCTAAAAACTATACTTAAAAAAAAAACAAAAAAAAAACAGACAGACAGAACCCTAGGACAAATGGTAAGAGCAAAGCTATACAGATAAAATCACACAAAGAAGCATACACATACACATTCAGAAAAAGAGAAAAAGGAAAAAAAATATATATATTGCTGCTCCCAAAATCCACCACCTCAATTTTGGGATGATTCGTTGTCTAGTCAGGCATTACACAGATGCAGGGTACATCAAGTAGGTTGTGGAGATTTAATCTACTCCTGAGACCGCTGGGAGAGACTTCCCTTTCTCTTCTTTGTTCACACAGCTCCTGGGGTTCAGCTTTGGATGTGGCCCCGCCTCTGCGTGCAGGTTGCCTGAGGCCGTCTGTTCTTCGCTCAGACAGAATGGGGTTAAAGTAGCAGCTGATTAGGGGGCTCTGGCTCACCCAGGCCAGGGTGGAGGGAGGGTTATGGAATACGGGGCGAGCCTGCAGCAGCAGAGGCCAATGTAAAGTTGCACCAGCCTGAGGCACGTCATGTGTTCTCCCAGGGAAGCTGTCCCTGGATCATGAGACCCTGGCAGTGCCGGGCTGCACAGGCTCTCCTGAGGGGAGGTATGGACAGTGACCTGTGCTTGCACACAGGCTTCTTGGTGGCTGCAGCAGCAGCCTTAGCATTTCATGCCCACCTCTGGTGTCCCTGCTAATAGCTGCGGCTCACGCCTGTCTCTGGAGCTCGTTTAGGCAGTGCTCTGAATCCCCTCTCCTTGCGCACCCTGAAACAATGGTCTCTTGCCTCTTAGCCAGGTCCAGACTTTTTCCCGGACTCCCTCTGGCTAGCTGTGGTGCACTAGGCCCCTTCAGGCTGTGTTCACGCAGCCAACCCCAGTCCTCTCCCTGGTATCTGACCTCTGACCTCTGAAGAAGCCAGAGCCTCATCTCCCAGCCCCTACCCGTCCCGGAGGGTGAGCAGACAAGCCTCTCAGGCTGGTGAGTGCTGGTCTGCACTGATCTTCTGTGCGCGAAACTCTCCACTTTGCCCTCTGCACTGCTGTTGCTGCGCTCTCCTCCATGGCTCCAAAGCTTCCCCCCACCAGCCCCCATCTCTCAAGGGGCTTCTTAGTGTGTGGAAACTTTTCCTCCTTCGCAGCTCCCTCCCAGTGGTGCAGGTCTCATTCCTATTCTTTTGCCTGTTTTTTTCTTCTTTTGCCCTACCCAGGTATGTGGGGAGTTTCTTGCCTTTTGGGAAGTCTGAGGTCTTCTGCCAGCGTTCAGTAGGTGTTCTGTAGGAGTTGCTCCACATGTAGATGTATTTCTGATGTATTTGTGGGGAGGAAGGTGATCTCCGCGTCTCACTCTTCCGACATCTTGAAGGTCTCTCCTATTTAAATTCTTTGCCTATTTTTTAACTGGGTCATTTGTCCCTTTTATTGTTGGACTGTAGGAGTTCTTCATATATTCTGTATATTAGACTGTTATCAGACATATGGTTTGAAAATATTTTCTCTCATTCTGTGAGTTGTCTTTTGACTTAATAGTGTTGGCTTAATAGTGGCCTATAACACACATAAGTTTTTACTTCTGTTGAAGTTCAATTTACATATTTTTAATTTAATTATTTGTGCTTTGGGTATCATGTCTAAGAAACTATTGCCCAGTCCAAGGTTACAAAGATTTCCACCTATGTTTTCTTCAAATAGTTTTATAGTTTTATCTCTTACAGTTAGGTCTTTGTTCCATTTTCAGTTAATTTTTTGCACATGGTGTGAGGTAGGTATCCAAATTCATTATTTGCGTGTGGATGTCTAGTTGTCCCAGCACCATGTGTTGAAAACACTATTCTTTCCCCATGAAATAGTCTTGGCACCCCTGTCAAAAAAACAGTGGCCACAGATGTGTGGATTTATTTCTAGGCTCTCAGTGTTATTGCATTGATCTATATGTCTATCATTGTTCTGGTAACTTACTGCTTTATTATAACTTTGAAGTAAGTTTTGAATTCAGGAAGTGTGGGTCCTTCAAACCACTCACATTTTACCAACTGCCCCACTACTGTACGTTAGAGAAAAAAATAATCTAATCCAGGATCCAGTCGAGGATCAGGCATTGCATTTAATTGTCCTGACCGCTTAGTTCTGCTACAGTTCTTCCTCAGTCTTTCATGACCTCATATTTATAAAGGATACAGGCCAGTTATTTCATAATATGTCAATCAATTTCAGGTCAAATTAAATTATCAGGAATATCACATTTCTGATGTTGTGGTCTTAGTGCCTTATTTAAAAAGGTACCTGGGGGGGCTTCCCTGGTGGCGCAGTGGTAGAGAGTGCGCCTGCCGATGCAGGGGACGCAGGTTCGTGCCCCGGTCCGGGAAGATTCCACATGCCGCGGAGCGGCTGGGCATTCGCCGCAACTAGAGAAAACCCACGCACAGCAACGAAGGCCCAATGCAGCCAAAAATAAATAAATAAAAGGACACCTGCTATGTATATGTCCTATTACTGGTGATAATAACCTTGATGATTTGATTAAGTGGTACCTACCAACTCCCCCACCTAAACTTCCTATTTTTCTTTGTAATTAATATTTTATAGAGAGCTATTTTGTGACTATATAAATATCCTGTTCTTCAACAAAATTTCACCCACTAATTTAAGATCCATTGGTGATTCTTGCCTGAATAAATTATTATAATAGTTGCTAAATGATGATTTTCTAATTCCATCATTCCCTCTACTTAGCATCCTATTGTAGGAAAGGTGCTGTCCCTTCTCCCTCATTTGCCTATTTATTCATTTAGTTATTCATAACAGGATGGATTCATCAATTCCTACATTATTGAATGATCCATTACTATATTTGTTTTGATGCTCAAATTGTCCCAGATTTGGACAATCGGAAGTCCTTCATGCTGGCTCCTATGTATTTCTGACATGTCCCCATTATATCAGAGCATTCCCTAGCTTTCTGTCACAAAAAGAATTTTCAGGCTCATCTTGTATTTTCCCTGCCCCTGCTCTGGAACCAGCCATTCCTCTAAGAAGCTCTAGTTCCTCTTATTGGAGAATGGTATCTTGACCACGATTAGGTGTTTAATGTGCTCACTGGTACTGGTGTGTCAACACTTCAAGGTGCTCCCAGTAGACAATAGAAATATATATATATTTTTTATAAACCCACACACATATATGTATAGTTTACTTTTTTCCCCTAACTTCTTGAGCTGGATACTAAGATCATTGGCTTTTAGCCTTTATTTCATTTCAATTATATGCATTTTAGCACTATAAAGTTTCCTTTAAGCAGGACTTAGGCTCCATCTCACATATATTGTTTTTGTTATCATTCAGTTCAAAATATTTTCTAATTTCTATTGTAACTTCTTCTTTGACCAATGGATTATTCAGAAGTGTTTTGCTGAGGCTTCCCACTAAGGATTTCTATCTTTTCCTGGATCATGCCCCTATAATTCTCCCCTGCTTAAGAATTCTTCCCTCTCCTAAGCTGTCTGTAGATTTGTTATTTATCACCTAGCACTTCCAATCCTCAGAGAGAGTTGACCTGAATTTTCTATTCTATCTCTAGTAGAAGTGAAAGCCCCTCTACCCAAACATTTTTACCAGTGATTTTCATAAAGCAATACAGGGTATGCTCATCTAATTTACAGATGAAATGAATCTATGGTAGACAACAGAATTCGAAAAATATATAAATCTGCACTGTTCAATATGGTAATCACTTGCCACATGCGGCTATTAAGTACATGAAAAGTAGCTCATCTGAACTTACACTTGGACCAAAAGAAAAGGAATGTAAAATACCTTAATGTTCATACTAAAAAATAGTAATAATGGTCATACTGATTACATGTTGAAATAATTTTGATGTATTGGGTTAAATTTAAAATATTAATGTTTCTTTTTGCCTTTTTAATGTAACAAATAGAAAGATTAAAAGTACATATGTGGCTCACATTATATTTCTATTGGGCGGCACTGATCTTGACAGGCTACAATAACTTGGCAAATCTAAAAAGATGAGATTTTTAAATGATAAATTTCTGATTCTACCCTTTGATCCAGTAACTAACTGTACAAGTAAAAGATTGGGGGGAGGTTGGTCTTAACAACACATGACACATATAAAAAGACTGGAATTTTATTTGACACTAAACTCAAGTTGAGTAAATAGTTTGCTGAGTGAGAGGAAAAAGTGAATAAGGCCTCACACTTCAATAATACAAGGATAACAGCAACTATGAAAAGGCTGTGAGTCTCACCAGCACAAGGTAAAATGAGACCATTTCCTCTGTGGGATTTCCATTTGTATTAAACATTTTTTATTGCTACCCAGAATTTTCACTCCCTTTCCAGTTTGGGGAATTGGGTTCTTGCACAGATGTAAAAGGAGAAGATCCTCCTCCTCCTTCCTACTACTTGGCAGTAAGGCTCAGAAATATGATTGGGACTTAACCAATCAGATTCACTTGCCTGGGACTTTGAATCTCAAACTAGTAAGGCAACGATGAAGAGGCAATGGTGTTATTAAAAAACAGCAATACAACCTAGCCAGATGTTTCTCTGCAAAACCTCCCTTGGTTTCTGCCTATTTTCTAACCCTGATTCATCAGTTCTAGTGACAAATCTGTGAACTATCCAATATCCTCCCAATAAATTATTTTTTCTACTTCAATCTGCTAGAGTCTATTTTTGTTGCTAGCTACCAAGAGCCTGACTGATAAGCCATTGTAAGCACAATTTAAGGAGGCTAGATAGATAAAGCAGAACACAATAAAACAAGTGTGATAATAAGGAAGACTTTAACATCACATCATAGTAGGAACTATAGTAAGAACTGGATGACTAGATTTTAAAAGACTAAAGGGATGGTATGATAGATACCTTCACATGTACGAGAGCTTGACATAAAGGGATTATATTATTTCCGTATGAATATAATTTATAGAACAAAGAATGCTTGGTGAAAATTACAGATTTTTACCTGGCAGAGCTGTCTCAAAAGAGAATTAGTTACCCGGGGGAATACGGTCAAGGGTAACTCTGTAATCGGTATGTGGACTAGACAACTTTACTTACAGTTCTAAGATTCTATGATTTACTCACCAAATGCAAATTTGTTAGGAACCCACTATGTGCCAAAATACTGAATCTATGAAACTCAAACCACAGGAGAGATGTATTCTATGCTTTAAAACACTGATAGCATGCCTGCAAATGCTGCTCTTTAGGCTGAGTGAATTAAACAGATTATTCCCTCAGATACCCAATGTAACATTTATCAGTGGTACTTTCTGACAGAATGAATTATAATTTACAATCCCTCTTAAAGCAAATTTCTATCCTCTCCAATCTTTAGAAAGTTTTACTCTAGGACCTGAGGACAAGGGGGCAGGGTGGGAAGGGTAAGGTGGGACAAAGAGAGAGTAGCAATGACATACATACACTACCAAATGTAAAATAGATAGCTAGTGCGAAGCAGCTGCATAGCACAGGGAAATCAGCTTGGTACTATGTGACAACTTAGGTGGGACGGGGATGGTGGGAGGCAGGCGCAACAGGGAGGGGATATGGGGATATATGTATACATAGAGCTGATTCATTTTATTATAGAGCAGAAACTAACACAACATTGTAAAGCAATTATACTCTAATAAAGATATAAAAAATAAATTAAAGTAAATAAAAAAAATTTTTAAAGATAATTTTATTCTAAAAAATTGGATTAATAAGTAAAACTATTAGCTGCAAAATATATTAAATAACGAGCAAATCCCACAGAATTATCTGATGAGTAATGAAGTCACACTGTATGTAGTCAGCCACTTCATTTTCAAGATAACACTGACGTTTAGTGATCTGGATGTGATGGCACAGAACCCAAACCCTACTGACACCTGGCCCACTGCTCTTTCTGCTAAGTCATATCTCCAAGACTTCCTACACCAGCAGCAAGAAAAATAAAAGGAAGAAAAGATAGGAACGAAAAAAATTACTAGCAAAATCCATTATCAAGGGCATGTTTCTTCCAGTGTTCTTTATTAACATTTTTTACATTTACTACTAAACTGAAAGTTTCTGATGTGAAAATTCAAAAAAATAATAATAGTCTCTTCTAAATACTCAGTCTTAAATTCTACTACCATATATGTGAAATCATCAGTTTAAAAACAAATAAATTTGGAAAAGTAAATGTTTAGAATTTTACCAGCATTTCTTATGCGACTGACTCAAAGCTAAATATATCACAGGCAATTATGCATGATTTAAAACCAGTTTTCAATAATATGATGGACTACTTGCATTCTGTTTTATCAAATACAGCATTTGCACTGGCAGTGAGCTTCCAATGGCAAAATAAATTTTAAATTGACTGGATTTCACAGGGAATCATTTCTAAATCAGCTTGTCTAGTATAAACAGATCATCTGTGTGCCACTGTACATACTCATGATAATAACCATTGCTGCACTCTAATTTTCTTCATTTTTTTATTAATTTATTTATTTATTTATTTATTTTTGGCTGCGTTGGGTCTTCGTTGCTGAGCACGGGATTTTCTCTAGCTGTGGTGAGTGGCGGCTACTCTTCATTGTGGTACGCAGGTTTCTCACTGAGGTGGCTTCTCTTGTTGTGGAGCATGGGCTGTAGGTGTGCAGCTTCAGTAGTTGTGGCACGTGGGCTCGGTAGCTGTGGCTCACAGGTGCTAGAGTGCAGGCTCAGTAGTTGTGGTGCAAGGGTTTAGTTGCTCTGTGGCATGTCAGATCTTCCTGGACCAGGGATTGAACCCGTGTCCCCTGCATTGGCAGGTGGATTCTTAACCCCTGTGGCCACCAGGGAAGTCTCTGATTTTCTTCTTTAGATAATCCAAAATAACATTACTGGGACACTACATTCTACACATCTCGCAAAGACTTTTTCTTAGCACAGACTAGTTTTGCATATGAATGACAATGAAAATTTTACACAAGAGTTAAAAGCACAGGCCACTAAGATCTACTCCGTTACTCAGAAACAGGAACTGATTTCAAGTGTAACTATGTGTAGATATTGCTTAATTGGCCAAAGTTGTCATTTAAATGCATAAGACAAAGAACTTCAAAGTGTATTCACTTCACCAGTATCACACCATTCTCATCTTACTATAAAGACTAAAGACATACCACTCTCACTTTACTATAAAAGCCAACTTTCCAATACTCCCAGAAGATGACTATCAGAAAATGCTAACCAGCTATAAAAATGCTTAGGTTTTATAAATACATTACTTTTCTATAACAAAATCTTAGACTGATGTTTTAGTGTCAGTGACCCTCAAAGACCTCAAAAACGCTTTTCACTTATATACGCCTAATTATTCATAAATGAAATATAGTACCAACCTCACTTCAGTCATAAAAGTTATATTCTACTTTAAAAGATTCTTCTGAACAAAGAAGTATTGTTTATTTTCTTTCAAAGGTAATCTTTAGTGCCAAATCACTGGTAATAAAAGTCTTCTTCCAATCAGGAAAAGGAAAAATTTTTTAATTTAGTCGGCTTCCTTTTCTCAATTCTACTAACAGATTCAAATTCTTTAACTTAAATGACCTATTTATTTAGGGCACAGAAAGTTTTAATTCAGGATAATTTATTTTAGAAGTTTTCTACTGATTTCCCTTTTTGCTAAAAAAAAAAAAAAAAAAGGAAAAGAAAAAACCCTCTAAAAGGTAAGAATATAAGCAGCTATACTTCTAACACAAGTTGGCACAGAGAAAGTACATTTGGTGGCTTAAACAACCTATTTTAAGGAATGTTTAGCTCAACGTTATCAGAAATGATCAGAGTGGTACCGTGCAGCTGTAATCCGAGTCATGTTTTACGAACAAGGGAATACAAACAAGACAAGCAGCTGGAGCAGCCTCACAGTCACTGATGCACATCTTCCTCCTTACAGCTATGAAGGCCATTTTGTCAAGCAAGATGAAACAGAACAAAAGTGGCTCTGAAAGTAATGTTATAGGCATTCAGATAACTACATATAAATGTACAGCTAAAATTACCAATTAGTTTACCAATTGGCTGCAACGGATTCGATTGGTTTGTAACTAATTCTAGTTACTGGCACACAGGGCAGGATGGTTGGCGCCATCCCTTTGTCCTCCTGACACACAATACTAGTGCAGACCCTTGGGCCCAGGACATCAATACAGCCCTCCAATTCAGCTGCAGGAATGAGCACAGTGGTGTACCTCAGTGATGATGAAGAAGTGGAAATAACCATCACATGAGAAGTCAGTGATAAAGGGAATGTTATGAAAGAAAGAGCTTTACAAAAAGTGTAACAAGTTTTAAAAAGCATTATTTTTTAAAAACAGCTAATCTAACTTTTAAAAACTACTAATGAAATAAATAGTTCAAAAGGGAAATCATCTGAAAGCAAAATGGCAAGTAAACCACTAACAAAACTGACTAATTTCAACATTCACAGTCAGGTTCATTCCTTTATCATTCACTTCTTTCAAATATCTTGCCTTAATTTTCAGTATAAGCAACCTGGAAAAAGAATACATTATATGTTCAACAAATGAAAGCCTGTAAATGAAAATCTGCTGATGGAAACCATTCTCCTATAATTTAATCCTTACTAGGATCCTTTTGGATAAATAAAATTTGCAGTTGCCTGGGTAGTGATAAAAAAATATTTTGCTGCAGTGGCTAATTTTTATCTCAACTCATTTGCAAGCTGGCTTGAATAGATGCTTTTCTCTTATGTAATTTCCCACTATGAAAACTGAGAGACCTATTGCAACTAAAAATGAGCAAAGATACTCAAATAAAATTGTTATAATACACAAAATCAACAATACTCAAGTTCAAATTCCCACTGATACTTTCATGGTTACCTCTAAACAACTACTTAATGAATTTCTTATGCCTGGAATATTCTCCCAATACCAAACTAAATGTTTACATTCAGGCTGAAGGTCCTCAGGTGTCATCTAGCCAAACTCTTCATTTACGAACACAAAGGTAGGAAAAGGTTTGGTGATTTTTCCGAAGTCATGCAACTAGAGTAGAGAAAACACTAAAATAACTATTATTCCATGAAATCGACTACTTTCCTTTCAAGGGACAGCACAAATATCAAATGTAAAAACTCTACCAGAATCCTGCAGCCTGTATCTCTCCTTCTATGAATATCAGCATATGTAAAAACTAATGTTAACACATATTCAAAACTCATAAGTGCTACTCATGAACCTGAAAGGGAGAAAAGACTTTTCTCCCTCAAGCCACATATATTGTAATATTGCAACCCACATCCTAAGAGAAAAATAACATGACATTTTTCTAAAATTTTAACCTCTACTAAGTCACCATGCATAGAAGAGCAAAACTTCTTCTGAAGACATAAACTGACTCTCTCCCAGCAAACAAATCTCAAATATTTTTTAAAATCCTGAGGAATAGCATGACAGAAATATAACCTTTGCTGCTACACCTTGTGATCTGGACATCAAGAAGAAATGTGTTCTATATTGCAGTCATTACCTGGTAAATTTCCATCATGCAAAATTAACAGTAGAATTCAACTGCAGGAAAAAAACAGTAAAAAAGAAAAACTGTAAAAACGACAAATACATGGAGGCTAAACAGTGAGCTACTAAATAACCAAGAGATCACTGAAGAAATCAAAGAAGAAATTAAAAAATACATAGAAACAAACGAAAATGAAAACACAACAGAAAACCTATGGAACACAGCAAAAGCAGCTCTAAGAGGGAAGTTTATAAAAATTCAATCTCACCTCAAGAAACAAGAAAAATCTCAAATAAACAATCTAACCCTACACCTAAATCAACTAAAGAAAGAAAAACAAAGAAAACCCAAAGTCAGTAGCAGGAAAGAAATCATAAACATCAGAGCAGAAATAAATAAAATAGAAACAAAGAAAACAATAGCAAAGATCAGTAAAACTAAAAGCTGGTTCTTTGAGAAGATAAACAAAATTGATAAACCCTTAGCCAGACTCATCAAGAAAAAAAGGAGAGTACCCAAATCAATAAAATTAGAAATGAAAAAGGAGAAATCACAACTGACACCACAGAAATAGAAAGAATTATAAGAGACTACTACAAACAACTACATGCCAATAAACTGAACAACCATGAAAAAATGGACAAATTCTCGGAAAGGTACAATTTTCGAAGAATGAAGCAAGAAGAATTAGAAAATATAAACAGACCTATCACAAGTAATGCAATTGAAACTGTAATTAAAAATCTTCCAACAAACAAAAGTCCAGGACCAGATGCCTTCACAGGTGAATTCTACCAAACATTTAAAGAAGAGCCAACACCGATCCTACTCAAACTCTTCCAAAAAATTGCAGAGGGAGGAACACTCCCAAATTCATTCTACGAAGCCAGCATCACCCTGATACCAAAACCAGAAAAAGATATCACACAAAAAAAATTATAGACCAATATCACTGATGAACATAGATTCAAAAATCCTGAACAATATACTAGCAAACAGAATCCAACAACATATTAAAAGGATTGTGCACCATGATCAAGTGGGATTTCTCCCAGGGATGCAAGGATTCTTCAGTATACACAAATCAATAAATGTGATACTCTAGATTAACAAATTAAGGAATAAAAAGCATATGATCATCTCAATAGATGGAGAGAAAGCTTTTGACAAAATTCAACGCTCATTTATGATAAAAACTCCCCAGAAAAATGGATAAAGAGGGAACCTACCTCAGCAAAATAAAGGCCACATACGACAAACACACAGCAAGCACCACACTCACTGATGAAAAGTGAAAGCATTCCACTAAGATCAGGAAGAAAACAAGGATGTCCACTCTAGTCACTCTTATTCAACATATTTCTGGAACTCCTAGCCACAGCAGAGAAGAAAAAGAAATAAAAGGAATACATACTGGAAAAGAAGAAGTAAAACAGTCACTGTCTGCAGATGACATGAGACTATACATAGAAAATCCTAAAGATGCAACCAGGAAACTACTAGAACTAAATAATGAATTTGGTAAGGTTGCAGGATACAAAATTAATGCACAAAAATCTCTGGCATTCCTACACACTAACAGCAAAAAATTAAAAACAGAAATTAAGGAAACAATCCCATTCACCACGGCAACAAAAAGAATAAAATTCCTAGGAATAAACCTGCCTAAGAAGGCAGAAGACGTGTACTCATAAAACTATAAAACACTAATGAAAGGAATCAAAGATGACATAAAAAGACGGAGAGGGCTTCCCTGGTGGTGCAGTGGTTGAGAGTCCACCTGCCAACGCAGGGGACACAGGTTCATGCCCCAGTCCGGGAAGATCCCACATGCTGCAAAGCGGCTAGGCCCGTGAGCCATGGCCACTGAGCTTGTGCGTCCGGAGCCTGTGCTCCGCAATGGGAGAGGCCCACGTACTGCAAAAAAAAAAAAAAAGATGGAGAAATATACCATGTTCTTGGGTTGGAAGAATCAATATTGTGAAAATGACTATACTACCCAAAATAACCTAAGATTCAATGCAATTCCTATCAAACTACCAATGGCATTTTTCACAGAACTAGAGCAAAAAATTCACAATTTGTATGGAAACACAAAAGACCCTGAATAGCCAAAGCAATCTTGAGAAAGAAAAACAGAGCTGAAGGAAAAAGGCTCCCTTACTTCAGACTATACTACAAAGCTACAGTAATCAAGACAGTATAGCACTGGCACAAAAACAGAAATATAGATCAATGGAACTGGACAGAAAGCCCAGAGATAAACCCACGCACATATGGTCACCTTATTTTTGATAAAGGAGGCAAGAATATACAATGGAGAAAAGACAGCCTCTTCAATAAGTGGTGCTGGGAAAACTGGACAGCTACATGTAAAAGAATGAAATTAGAACACTCCGTAACACCATATACAAAAATAAACTCAAAATAGATTAAAGACCTAAATGTAAGGCCAGACACTATAAAACTCTTAGAGGAAAACACAAGCAGAACACTCCATGACATAAACCACAGCAAGATCCTTTTTGACCCATCTCCTAGAGAAATGGAAATAAAAACAGGTTCATTGCAGCTCTATTTACAATAGCCAGGAGATGGAAGCAACCTAAGTGTCCATCAACAGATGAATGGATAAAGAAGATGTGGCACATATATACAATGGAATATTACTCGTCATAAAAAGAAACGAAACTGAGTTATTTGCAGTGAGGTGGATGGACCTAGAGTCTGTCATACAGAGTGAAGTCAGAAAGAGAAAAATAAACACTGTATGCTAACACATATATATGGAATCTAAGAAAAAAAAAAGTCATGAAGTACCTACGGGTAAGATGGGAATAAAGACACAGACCTACTAGAGCATGGACTTGAGGATATGGGGAGAGAGAAGGGTAAGCTGTGACAAAGTGAGAGAGTGGCATGGACATATATATCAAACTTAAAATAGATAGCTAGTGGGAAGCAGCTGCATAGCACAGGGAGATCAGCTAGGTGGTTTGTGACCACCTAGAGTTGTGGGATAGGGAGGGTGGGATGGAGGGAGACGCAAGAGGGAAGAGATATGGGAACATATGTATATGTATAACTGATTCACTTTGTTATAAAGCAGAAACTAACACTCCATTGTAAAGCAGAAACTAACACATCATTTTAAAGCAATTATACTCCAATAAAGATGTTAAGAAAAGATATTCAAAGAAATGAACAATGAACAATGAACAAATGAATATGACTTTGAAGGAGACAATTTAGTTAAGCTCAATTTCTCTTCTAAACATTTCAAAATTCAATGATAAAAATGATTTTCTGATAACAAAATTACTCTCATTGTACTATGAAGAATATATTTAACAAAGAAATGAAAAAAAAAACATGACCCACAAAGTAAAAAGGAAATTCAAGGAACAGGAGAAAATATTTATAAATCATGTATCTAGTAAGGGATTATATGTATCCCTCTATATAGCCTATATATCCAGACTATATAGAGAACTCCTAAAACTTAACAACAACAACAAAAAAAAACAATTCAAAAACGGGCAAAGGACTTGAATAGACATTGCTCACAAGAGGATTTACAAGTGGTCAATACACAGATGTAAAGATACTCAACATCACTAATAATCAAGGAAATGCAAATCAAAACAACAAGATATCACCTCACACATGTCAGAATGACTATCATCAAAAAGAACACAACAAATGTTAGCAAACACATGGAAAAATGTGAACCCTTGTACACTGTTGGTGGGAATGTAAACTGGTGCAGCCTCTGTGGAAAACGGTATGGAGGTTTCTCAAAAAAACTAAAAATAGAAATACCATAAGACCCAGCAGTTCCACTCCCGTGTAGATGTCCGAAAAAAAATGTAAACACTAATTCAAAAAGATACATGCACTCCAGTGTGCACAGCAGCATTATTTACAATTGCCAAGATGTGAAAGCAACCTAAGTGTCCATCAACAGGTGAACAGGTAAAGAAGATGCTGTATATACACATACACCACACACACACACACACACAATGGAATACTACTCAGCCATAAAAAAGAATGTAATATTGCCATTTGCAACAACATGGATGGACTTGGAGGGTATTATGCTAAGTGAAATAAGTCAGACAGAGAAAGACAAATACTGTATGATATCACTTATATGTGGAATCTAGAAACTACAACAAAGTAGTGAATATAACAAAAAAGAAACAGACTTAGATATAGAGAATAAACTAGCGGTTAACACTGGGGAGAGGGAAGGGTGGAGGGGCAATATAGGGGTAGGCAATTAGGAGGTACAAACCATTATGTATAAAATAAGCTACAAGGATATAATGTACAACCTAGGGAATATAGAAAATATTTTATAATAACTATAAAAGGGAGTATAACCTTTAAAAATTGTGACTCACTATATTGTATGCCTGTAACGTATAATACTGTACATCAACTATACTTCAATAAAAAAAGGAAAAAAAGAAAAAGCAATACTGTGATTTAATTGATAGAGAAAACAGCTGTCATGAAGAAACTCAAAGAGCTACAAGAAAACTCAGAAAGGCAGTTCAGTGAGCTCAGAAATAAAATTAATGAGCAAAAGGAATACTTTACCAAAGAGACTAAAACTCTAAAAATGAACCAAATAGAAATTCTGGAGCTGAAGAACTCGATAATACAAGATGAAGAATGCATTAGAAAGTACTGGAAATAGAGCAGACCACATGGAAGAGAAAATTAGAGAGCTCAAAGAAAAAAATCTAGAAATGATACAAGCAGAAGAGGAAAGAGAAATAGGATTTTTTTTTAATGAGGAAATTCTACAAGAGTTATCCAACTCTTTTAGGAAGGGTAACATTAGGGTAATGCACACCCCAGAAGAAGAAAAGGGAGAAGAGGGCAGAGCATTTATTTAAAGAATAATAGCTAAGAACTTAACAAACCTGGGGAAAGAACTAGATATACAAGTTCATGAAGCTAAGAGGACACCTAATTACCTCAATGCAAAAAAGGCCTTCTCCAAGACGTATTAAAATTGCCAAAACCAATGACAGGACTGCCCTGGTGGCGCAGTGCTTAGGAATCCACCTGCCAGTGCAGGGGACAGGGGTTTGAGCCTGGTCCAGAAAGATCCCACATGCTGCAGAGCAACTAAGCCTGTATGCCACAACTACTGAGTCTGTGCTCTAGAGCCCACAAGCCACAAATACTGCGCCCACGTGCCACAACTACTGAAGCCTGCGTGACTAGTGCCCGTGCTCCACCACAAGAGAAGCCCCTGCTAACTGCAACTAGAGAAAGCCCAGGCACAGCAACGAAGACCCAATGCAGCAACCAATCAATCAATAAATAAATAAGAAAAAAAAGCCAATGACAAAGAAAGAATTTTAAAGACACCCAGAGAAAAAAAAGACAGTAACCTATAAAGGAAGCCCCATTAGGCCACCAGCAGATTTCTTAGCAGAAACTCTACAGGCCAGGAGGGTGTGAAATGACATTCTCAAAATATGAAAGATAAAAACTGTCACCCAAAAATACTCTATCCAGCAAAATCATCGTTCAGATATGAAGGAGAAACAAAGACTTCCCCAGACAAACAAAAGCTGAGGGGAGATTCAGGTGAAAGGATGGCAGCACTGAAAGATCCTGAGATGACCTCCTCTCACAAGCCCACCAAAATCACAACTATTTGCAGAACAACCATCAATGAAAAAGACCAGAACCTACCAGAAAAGATCTTCTACAACTAAAGATATAAAGAAAAAAACACAACAAGTCAGGTAGGAGGGGTGGAGTCATGATATACTCAAGTCCCATACCCCTGGGTGGGTGACCTACAAATGTAAGAATAATTACAATTGCACAGGCTCTCCCAAAACAGTGAGAGGTCCAGCCCCACAACAGGCTCCCCAGCTCAGGGGCCCTGCACCAGAAAGATGAGCCATCAGAGAATCTGGCTTTAAAGGTCAGCAGAGTGCAGTTTCAGGAGACCTCATGGACTGGGGGAAATTGTGACTTCACTCTTAAAGGGTGTGTACAAAATCTTGCTCCAGGACCCAGGGCAGAAATAGTATGATAGGAGCCTGGGTCAGACCTAACTGCTGATCTTAGAGAGTCTCCCAGAGAAGGAGGCACCAAATGCAGTTCACCCTGGGGACACAAACACTGGCAGCAGCCATTTCTGGAAACTCACTTAACTACGTTGGCACTGGTGTTGACAACTACCATTTGGGAATCCCCCCCTAGCTTATTAGCCCCAGGACCCAGCCCCATCTTGGCCCAACAGTCTGTAGGTGCTAGTGCTGGGACACCTCAGGCTAAACACTAACTGGGTGGGACAAAACCACACCCAGAGACAGACAAGTTACCTTAAGACCCCCTGAGCCCACAGCTGCCCCTGGACAAGCCACTGCCCTCCAGAGGGTCCAGGACCAATCCCAAACATCACTGCACAAGCAATGGACCCCAGGACCCCAAAGGCCCTCCAGACAGAGACTGTGGAAACCACCCTTACCCAACAGGGGGCAGACACCAACCACAAGAAAAGCATAACAGCACAGTCTGTGAAACAGCCCATCTACTAGCATATCAGATCCTGCCCTGAGACTGACTGAGCCCTGGCCCCACCAACTAGTAGGCCAACACAAGCTTCATGAAACCCCAGCCCCCACAGCCAACTGTGTCAGGAACAGGCCCCACCCACCAGCAACATGACACCAGCTCTGAGACCCTTGGGACTTACAACGAGACCCTGGAACATGGCTCTGCCCACCAGTAGGCCAGCACTAGCCCCATGACCTCCTTCACCCACCACTAGGTGGACAATAGCCCAGGGGTCTCCTGGACCCTGACTACACCACCAGTAAGCCAGCACTAGTCCCTGGGGACCCCCAGGGTCCCAGAGTCAGCTGCCTTGTGACCAGGTCCTGCCAACCAGCAGCTGTTAGCTTTCACACAAGCAGAGCCTGGCAACCAACTGGGCTGGGGGCCAACCAAGCCTACCATACCATCCACGTAGTCAGCCTGCCATAATAAAAAGACCCACACAGCCCTCATAAAGGGAACCCCAGAGCATATAGCTCTGGTGATGAGAGAGGAGTGTGCTGTTGAGGTGCACAGGACATCTCCTACAGAAGGCCACTTCTCTGAGGTCAAAAAACATAACCAACCTACCAGATACATAAAAATAAAAAGAGCAACTTAGGCAAAATGAGGCAACGAAGGAACATGATCCAAACGAAGGAACAAGACAGAAGCCCAGAAGAAGAGCTAACTGAAGTGGAGACAGGCAATCTACCTGAGAAGAAGTTCAGGGTAGTGATCATAAAGAAACCCAAAGAACTCAGGAGAAGAATGGACACAAAAAGCAAGAAGTTAGAAGCTTTAAACAAAGAGCTAGAAAATATAAAGAAAAACCAAACAGATGAAGAATATAATGACTGAAATGAAAAACACACTAGAAGGAATCAACAGTAGATTAAATGATACAGAGGAATGAATAGAGAGCTGGAAGACAGAGTAGTGGAAATCACTGATGCCAAACAAAAAAAGAAAGAAAGAAAGAGGAATGAAAAGAAATGTGGAAAGTTTAAGAGACCTCTGCAACAACATCAAGCACATTAATATTCACATTACTGGGATCCCAGAAGGAGGAGAGAGAGAGAAAGGCACTGAGAGCATAATTAAAGACATAATTGCTGAAAACTTCCCTAACCTGAGAAAGGAAACACACATTCAAGTCCAGAAAGCATAGAGAATCCCACACAAGACTAACCCAAACAGGAACACACCAAGACAAATTGTAATTAAAATGGCAAAAATTAAAAATAAAGAGACTATTAAAAGCATCAAGGGAAAAATAAAAACTTACACATAAGAAAACTCCCATAAGGCTACTTACATCCCCACTTACCTCAATGGACAGACCATCAAGGCCAAAACACCAATAAGGAAACACTAGACTTAAATGACACATAGACCAGATGGACTTAAAAGATATCTACAGCACATTCCATCTGAAAGCAGCAGAATAAACATTCTTTTCAAGTGCACATGGAACATTCTCCAGGACAGATCACATGCTAGGCCACAAAATAAGCCTCAATAAATTTAAGAAAACTGAAATCATATCAAGCATCTTTTCTGACCACAACACTGTGAGACTACAAATCACTGCAAGAAAAAAAATGTAAAAGACACAAATCTATGGAAGCTGAACAATATGCAACTAAACAACCAACGGATCACTGAAGAAATCAAAGAGGAAATCAACAAATGCCTGGAGACAAATTAAAATGAAAAAAAAATGATCAAAAGTCTATGGACTACAAAAGCAGTTCTAAAGACATTTATATTTATACAAGCTTAGCTCAGGAAACAAGAAAAATCTCAAACAACCTAAACTTACACCAAAAGGAGCCAGAAAAAGAAAAACAAACAAAACCCAAAGTTAATAGAAGATAAGAAATCATAAAGATCAGAACAGAAATAAATGAGACTGAAAAAAAAAAGAAGAAAAGATCAATGAAACTAAAAGCTGGTTCTTTGAAAAGATATACAAAATTGATAAACCTTTAGCCAGACTTATCAAGGAAAAAAGATAGGGGGCCCAAATCAATAAAATCAGAGGGGACTTCCCCGGCAGGCCAGTGATTAAGACTTCATCCTTCCAATGCAGGGGACATGGGTTCAATCCCTGGTCAGGGAACTAAGATCCCACATGCTGCATCGTACATGCAAAAAAAAAAGACAAAGGAGAATAAAATCAGAGATGAAAAAGGAGAAGTTGCCATGGACACCAGAGAAATACAAAGGATCATAAGAGACTCTACAAACAACTATATATCAGTAAAATGGACAACCTAGAAGGGATGGACAAATTCTTAGAAATGTACAATTTCCCAAGACTGAATGAGGAAGAACTAGAAAATATGAACAGACCAATTACCAGTAAGGAAACAATCAATTAAAACAAAAATTCCCAACAAACCGAAGCCCAGGACAAGATGGCTCCACAGGTGAATTCTACCAAATATTTAGAGGAGAGGGAACACCTATCCTTCTCAAACTATTCCCAAAAATTACAAAGGAAAAAACACTCCTCAACTCATTCTATGAGACCAGCATCACCCTGATACCAAAACCAGACAAAGATATGACAAAAAATGAAAATCACAGGCTAATATCACTGATGAACATGTATGCAAAAATCCTCAACAAAATATTAGCAAACCAAATCCAACAATACATTAAAAGAACCATACACCATGATCAAATGGGATTTATCCCAGGGATACAAGGATTTTTCAATATCTGCAAATCAATGTGATACACCATATTAACAAATCTAATTGAAGAATAAAAACCATATGATCATCTCAAAGGCTGCAGAGAAAGCTTTTGATAAAATTCAGCATCCATTTATGAAAAAAAACTCACCAGAAAGTGGGCATAGAGGAAACATACCTCAACATAATAAAGGTCATATATGACAAGTCCACAGTTTAACACCATACTCAACAGTGAAAAGCTGAAATCATTTCCTCTAAGATCAGAAACAAGACAAGGAGGTCCACTCTTGCCACGTTTATTCAACATAGTATTGGAAGTCCTAGCCACAGAAATCAGAGAAGAAATAAGATAAGAGGAATCCAAGTTGGAAAGGAAAAAGTAAAACTGTCACCATTTGCAGATGACATGATACTTTACACAGAAAATCCTAAAAATGCCACCAAAAACATACTTGAGCTCATGAATAAATTTGGTAAAGTTGCAGGACACAAAATTAATATATGGAAATCAGTTGCATTTCTATACACTAACATTGTTAGTGTACAGAAATGCACTGTTGTGTAAATTAAGAGAAACAACCCATGAGAAATTAAGGAAACAACCCATGTACAATTGCACCAAAAAAAAAAAAATACCTACCTAAGCGGGCAAGAGACCAAACTAGAAGACACTAATACTAGGAATAAGCAACAGTGGAGATACAGAGGAACCAGGAAACAAAAGATAAAATGGCAGTACTAAGTCCTCATCTATCAATAATCACCTTACATGCAAATGGACTGAATCCACAAATCAAAAGATACAGAGTGGCGAGACAGGTTAAAAAACAAAACCCAACTGTATGCTGCTTCCAGAAGACACACCTCAACTCTAAAGATAAACATAAGTGAAGGGATGAAAGAGGATATTCCAAGCAAATGGCATCCCAAAGAAAGCTGGTGTAGACATTCTGCTATCATACAAAATACACTTCAAGGTAAAAAAGGTAAGAGACAAAAATGGATAGTAATAATGATAAAAAGGATACTTCATAAGAACACATAAGTTATTAACATTTATGCACCTGACATAGGTGCACCAAAATATATAAAACAATGATTAACAAACCTAAAGGTAGAAATTGACAGCAACAGTAATAGTAGGGGACTTTAACACCCCACTTACGTCAATGGATAGATCATCCACACAGAAAGTCAACAAGGAAACAGCAGCCTTAAATGAAATTTTGACAAGATGGATTTTATAGATTTGTACAGAATATTCCATCCAAATGCAGGAGAAATCACATTCTTCTCAAGTCCACATGGAACTTTCTCAAGGGTAGACCATATTTTGGGACACAAAATAAGTCTCAACAAATTTAAGAAGACTGCAATCATATCAAGCATCTTCTCCAATCATGATGGTATGAAACTAGAAATCAAATTCAAGAAGAAATCTGGAAAAATCACATATATGTGGAGACTGAACAACATGCTATGGAATAACTATTGGGTCAATAAAGAAATCAAAGGAGAAATTAAAAATTACCTGAAGGCAAATGAAAATAAAAATATGACATACCAAAATCTACAGGATGCAGCAAAAGCAGTACTAAGAAGGAAGTTTATAGCAAAGGAAAGAAGAAAAACTGTCACTATTTACAGATGACATAATATATACAGGAAACTGTGGGAGACTCCATCAAAAAACTATTAGAAATAAATAAATGAATTTAGTAAAGTTGTAGGATACAAAATTAATATACAGGAATCTGTTGTATATCTATACACTAATAATAAATTATCACATAGAGAAATTAAGAAAAAAATCCACTTAGAATTGCATCAAAAAGAATAAAATACCTTGGAATAAATTTAAGCAACAAGGTGAAAGATCTGTACTCTGAAATCTATAAGAGTTTTAAGAATTATTATTATTGATGAAAGAAATTAAACACAACACAAATAAATGTAGAGATATACAGTCCTCATAGACTGGAAGAATTAATATTACTACAATACCTATACTACCCAAAGCAATATACACATTCAATGCGATCACTATCAAAACACCAATAGCATTTTTCACAGAACTGGGAAAAACACTCCTAAAATTTTATGGGAACACAAAAGACCATGAATAGCCAAATAATCTTGAGAAAGAAGAACAAAACTGGGGTTTTGTTCAACATCACTAATTATCAGGGAAAGGCAAATGAAAACCACAGTGAAATATCCCCTTATGTCTGTTAGAAAAGCAATTACTAAAAAGGCAAGAAATAACAAGTATTGGAGAGGATGTGGAGAAAGGGGAAACTCATGCACTGACAGTGGATGTAAACAGGTACAGCCACTATGGAAAACAGTATGGAAATTCCTCAAAAAATTAGGAACAGAATTACCACATGATCCAGCTATCCCACTTCCGGGTATTTATCCAAAGAACAAGAAAACACTAATTTGAAAAGATATATGCACCCCTATGTTCACTACAGCATTATTTATAGTAACCAAGATATTGGAATAACCTAAGGGCCCATCAACAGATGAATGGATAAAGAACATATGGTATATATACATACAAAGAAATACTACTTAGTCATAAAAAAAAGATGAAATCTTGGGACTTCCCTGGTGGTCCAGTGGTTAAGAATCCTCCTTCCAAAGCCGGGGACGTGGGTTCAATCCCTGGTCGGGAAACTAAGATCCCACATGCCACAGGGCAACTAAGCCCACGTGCTCTGGAGCCCGCACACCAAAGGCAAGAAATAACAAGTATTGGAGAGGATGTGGAGAAAGGGGAAACTCATGCACTGACAGTGGATGTAAACAGGTACAGCCACTATGGAAAACAGTATGGAAATTCCTCAAAAAATTAGGAACAGAATTACCACATGATCCAGCTATCCCACTTCCGGGTATTTATCCAAAGAACAAGAAAACACTAATTTGAAAAGACAATATGCACCCCTATATTCATCACAGGACTATTTACTGTTGCCAAGATATGGAAAAAACCTAAGTGCCCATCAACAGAGGAATGGATAAAGAAGATATGCCATGTCTGTATGTGTACTACATATATATATATATATTTATTTATTTATATTTATATTTATATACAGCGGATGAAGGAGCAAGGTAAAAACCCACCAGACCAAAGAAATGAAGAGGAAATAGGCAGTCTACCTATAAAATAATTCAGAGTAATGATAGTAAAGATGATCCAAAATCTTGGAAATAATATGGAGAAAATACAAGAAATGTTTAACAAGGACCTAGAAGAACTAAAGAGCAAACACACGATGATGAACAACAATGAAATTTAAAATTCTCTAGAAGGAAGCAATAGCCTAATGACTGAGGCAGAAGAACGGATAAGTGACCTGGAAGATAAAATAGTAGAAATAACTACTGCAGAGCCAAAAAAAGAAGGAAAACAATTGAGGACAGTCTCAGAGACCTCTGGGACAGCATTAAACACACCAACATTTGAATTATAGAGGTCCCAGAAAAAGAAGAGAAAAAGAAAGGGACTGAGAAAATATTTGACGAGATTATAGTTGAAAACTTCCCTAATATGGGAAAATAAATAGTCAATCAAGTCCAGGAAGCACAGAGAGTCCCATACAGGATAAATCAAGGAGAAACACGCCAGGACACATATTAATCAAACTATCAAAAATTAAATACAAAGAAATAATATTAAAAGCAGCAAGATAAAAGCAACAAATAACATACAAGGGAATCCCAATAAGGTTAACAGCTGATCTTTCAGCAGAAATTCTGCAATCCAGAAGGGAGTGGCAAAACATATTTAAAGTGATGAAAGGGAAAAACCTACAACCAAGATTACTCTACCCAGCAAAGATCTCATTCAGATTTGACAGAGAAATTAAAACATTTATAGACAAGCAAAAGTTGAGAGAATTCAGCATCACCAAACCAGCTTTACAACAAATGCTAAAGGACCTCTCTAGGTGAGAAACACAAGAGGAGGAAAAGAGATACAATAACAAACGCAAAACAATTAAGAAAATGGTAATAGGAACATACATATTGATAATTATCTTAAATGTAAATGGATTCAATGCTCCAAGCAAAGGACACAGACCGGCTGAATGGATATGAAAACAAGACCTGTATATATGCTGTCTGCAAGAGACCCACTTCAGACCTAGGGACACATACAGACTGAAAGTGAGGGGATGGAAAAAGATATTCCATGAAAATGGAAACCAAAAGAAAGCTGGAGTAGCAATTCTCATATCAGACAAAACAGACATTAAAATAAAGACTATTAAAAGAAACAAAGAAGGATACTACATAATGAGCAAGGGATGAATCCAAGAAGATATAATAACTGTAAATATTTATGCACCCAATGTAAGAGCACCTCAATACATAAGGCAAATGCTAACAACCATAAAAAGGGAAATCGACAGTAACACAATCATAGTAGGGGACTTTAAAATCCCACTTTCACCAATGGACAGATCATCCAAAATGAAAATAAATAAGGAAACACAAGTTTTAAATGACACATTAAACAAGACAGACTTAATTGATATTCACAGATATTCACAGCCAAAGCCAACAGAATACACTTTCTTCTTAAGTGCTCATGGAACACTCTCCAGGATAGATATCTTGGGTCACAAATCAAGCCTTGGTAAATTTAAGAAAATTGAAAGCGTATCAAGTATCTTTTCCGACCACAATGCTATGAGACTAGATATCAACTACAGGAAGAAAACTGAAAAAAATACAAACACATGGAGGCTAAATAATACACTACTAAATAACCAAGAGCTCATTGAAGAAATCAAAGAGGAAATCAAAAAATACCTAGAAACAAACAACAATGAAAACACAACAATCCAAAACCTATGGTAGGCAACAAAAGCAGTTCTAAGAGGGAAGTTTATAGCAATACAAACCTACCTCAAGAGACAAAATCTCAAATAAACAACCTAAACTTACACCTAAAGCAATTGGAGAAAGAACAAAAAAACCCAAAGTTAGCAGAATGAAAGAAATCATAAAGATCAGAAATAAATTAAAAAGAAATGAAGGAAACAATAGCAAAGATAAATAAAACTAACAGCTGGTACTTTGAGAAGATAAACAAAATTGATAAACCACTAGACAGACTCATCAAGAAAAAAAGGGAGAAGACCTAAATCAACAGAATTAGAAATGAAAAAGGAGAAGTAACAACTGACAGTGCAAAAGTACAAAGAATCATGAGAGATTGCCACTAACCGATTGCCACAACCGATTGCCACTAAAACGGACAACCTGGAAGAAATGGACAAATTCTTAGAAAAGCACAACTTTCAGAGACTGAACCAGGAAGAAATAGAAAATATAAACAGACTAATCACAAACAATGAAATTGAAACTCTGATTAAAAATCTTCCAAAAAGCAAAAGCCCAGGACCAGATGGCCTCACAGGTGATTCTATCAAACATTTAGAGAAGAGCTAACACCTATCCTTCTCAAACGCTTCCAAAATATAGCAGAGGGAGGAACACTACCAAACTCATTCTACAAGGCCACCAACACACTGATACCAAAACCAGACAACGATTCACAAAAAAAGGAAACTACAGGCTAAGGGCCGTCACTGATGAACATAGATGCAAAAATCCTCAACAAAATACTAGCAAACAGAATCCAACAGCACATTAAAAGACTCATACACTATGATCAAGTAAGGTTTATCCCAGGAATACAAGGATTCTTTAATACATGCAAATCAATCAATGTGATACACCATATTAACAAATTGAAGGAGAAAAACCATATGATCATTTCAATAGATGCAGAGAAAGCTTTCAACAAAATTTAACACCCACTTATGATAAAAACTTTCCAGAAAGTAGGCATAGAGGGAACCTACCTCAACATAATAAAGACCATATATGACAAACCCACAGCCAACATCGCTGTCAACAGTGAAAAACTGAAACCATTTCCTCTAAGATCAGGAACAAGAAAAGGTTGCCCACTCTCACCGCTAACATTCAACATAGTTTGGAAGTTTTAGCCACAGCAATCAGAGAAGAAAAAGAAATAAAAGGAATCCAAATCGGAAAAGAAATAAAACTCTCAGTGTTTGCAGATGACATGATACTATACATAGAGAATCCTAAAGATGCTACCAGAAAACTACTAGGGCTAATCAATGAATTTGGTAAAACAGCAGGATACAAAATTAATACACAGAAATCTCTTGCATTCCTGTACACTAATGATAAAAAATGTGAAATGGAAATTAAGGAAACACTCCCATTTACTACTGCAACAAAAGGAACAAAATACCTAGGAATAAACCTACCTAAGGAGACAAAAGACCTGTATGCAGAAAACTATAAGACACTGATGAAAGAAATTAAAGATGATACAAACAGATGGAGAGATATACCACGTTCTCAGAATGGAAGAATTAACATTGTGAAAATGACTACACTACCCAAAGCAATCTACAGATTCAATGCAATCCCTATCAGACTACCACTGGCATTTTTCACAGAACTAGAACAAAAAGTTTCACAATTTGCATGGAAACACAAAAGATCCCGTATAGCTAAAGCAATCTTGACAAAGAAAAACGGAGCTGAAGGAATCAGGCTCCCTGACTTCACACTACACTACAAGCTACAGTAATCAAGACAGTATGGTATGGCACAAAAATAGAAATATAGATCAACGGAACAGATTAGAAAGCCTAGAGATAAACCCATGCACATATGGTCACCTTCTCTTTGAGAAAGGAGGCAAGAATATACAACGGAGAAAACACAGCTGCTTCAGTAAGTGCTGCTGGGAAAACTGGACAGCTACATGTACAGGCATGAAATTAGAACACTCCCTAACACCGTATACAAAAATAAACTCAAAATGGATTAAAGACCTAAATGTATGGCCAGACACTATAAAACTCTTAGAGGAAAACATAGGCAGAACACTATATGACATAAATGATAACAAGATCCTTTTTGACCCACCTCTTAGAGAAATGTAAATAAAACCAAAAATAAACAAATGGGACCTAATGAAACTTAAAAGCTTTTGCAAAACAAAGGAAACCATAAACAAGATGAAAAGACAACCCTCAGAATGGGAGAAAATATTTGCAAACGAAGCAACTGACAAAGGATTAATATCCAAAATATACAAGCAGCTCATGTGGCTCAATATGAAAAAAACAAACAACCCAATCCAAAATTGGGCAGAGACCTAAATAGACATTTCTCCAAAGAACATATACAGATTGTCAACAAACACATGAAAGGATGCTCAACATCACTAATCATTAGAGAAATGCAAATCAAAACTACAAGGAGGTATCACCTCACACCAGTCAGAATGGCCATCATCACAAAATCTACAAACAATAAATGCTAGAGAGGGTGTGGAGAAAAGGGAACCCTCTTGCACTGTTGGTGGGAATGTAAATTGATACAGCCACTATGGAGAACAGTATGGAGGTTCCTCAGAAAACTAAAAACAGAACTACCATACGACTCAGCAATCCCACTACTGGGCATATACCCTTAGCAAACCACAATTTTAAAATAGTCATGTACCACAGTGTTCACTGCAGCTCTATTTACAATAGCCAGGACATGGAAGCAACCTAACCTAAGTGTCAATCGCCAGATGAATGGATACAGAAGATGTGGCACATATAGACAATGGAATATTACTCAGACATAAAATAAAATGAAATTGAGTTATCTGTAGCGAGGTGGATGGACTTTGAGACTGTCATACCAAGTGAAGTAAGTCAGAAAGAGAAAAACAAATACTGTATGCTAACACATATATATGGAATTTTTTTTAAAAAGTGGTTCTGAAGAACCTAGGGGCAGGACAGGAATAAAGACGCAGACACAGAGAATGGACTTGAGGACACGGGGAGGGGGAAGGGTAAACTGGGACCAAGTGAGAGAGTAGCACTAACATATATACACTACCAAATGTAAAATAGATAGCTAGTGGGAAGCAGCTGCTTTGCACAGGGAGATCAGTTCAGTGCTTTGTGACCACCTAGAGGGGTGAGATAGGGAGGGTGGGATAGGGAGGGTGGGAGGGAGACGCAAGAGGGAGGAGATATGGGGATGTATATACATGTAGAGCTGATTCACTTTGTTATAAAGCAGAAGCTAACACACCATTTTAAAGCAATTATACTCCAATAAAGATGTTAAAATAAAAATAAGAAAAAATGAAAGATTAATGTCATTGGTAAAAAGCACTACAAAAGCAGAAAAAACAACAAAAAAAACAAGACGGGGACATACCCAAAAGGACAAGAAAAATGTTCACCAGAGAGTAATAAGGATCTTTAAAAGGCAATGTATTGACACTAGGAAACAGGGAGGGGATGTGTGAATGGGAAAAAAATGCAAAAAATGAATGAATAGGAACTTTGAAGCTGACAAAGAAG
Organism: Neophocaena asiaeorientalis asiaeorientalis; assembly: GCF_003031525.2. Classification (NCBI taxonomy): domain Eukaryota; kingdom Metazoa; phylum Chordata; class Mammalia; order Artiodactyla; family Phocoenidae; genus Neophocaena; species Neophocaena asiaeorientalis. The sequence continues at coordinate 146,116 of NW_020174938.1, forward strand.
AAAGCATACGTGGCTGGGAGAGTGGTGGTCAGTAACAGAAATAAAGAAATCAGGAAGAAATCTTTTAAAATGAAAGTATAATATGGTTTGATGGCTACTCCTAAGAACTAGGTTACCATTACTAGGAACTTAGCCCAGATAAGTCAGGTTTGACTAACCCCAGTAATAGTTACAACATGGTGATTGTGGGATCAAGTTATTAAGTTATCCCAAATACCCCAAAGAAAAATAATCTATTCTCTATTGATTATAATAAATGAGAACCAAATACAAGGAACAAAGACTTATCAACGAAGATATCATCAATGAAGTGTCATGTTAAATACACTAAAAAATAACAATTCATCTACCTCTACAACTTAAACACTGAATCATAAAATAATGTCTCAGGGGCTTCCCTGGTGGCGCAGTGGTTGAGAGTCCGCCTGCCGATGCAGGGGACATGGGTTCGTGTCCCGGTCCGGGAAGATCCCACATGCAGCAGAGCGGCTAGGCCCGTGAGTCATGGCCGCTGAGCCTGCGCGTCTGGAGTCTGGCTCCGCAACGGGAGAGGTCACAACAGTGAGAGGCCCACGTACCACAAAAAAAAAAAATAAAAAAAAAAATAAAAATAAATAAAATAAAATAATGTCTCAGGAAATGTTATATACATAGGAGTAATTATTCTTTAATCAATAAAGATAGCAAATTTTTACTGTAAGCGTACAATGAATGAAAAACAGCAAAGAATACATAACTAGAATAAGACCAGATACAGATAGAGGAAAAGATAGCTATTAATGGGGTGGGAGGTGGGTGAAATGGGTTAGTATGGTCAAAAGGTACAAACTTTCAGTTACAAAATAATGAAGTCCAGGAAATGTAATGTACAGCATGGTGACTATAGTTAATAATAATGTATATTTAAAAGCTGCTAAGAGAGTAGATCTTAAAACTTATCACCAGAAAGAAAAAAAATTGTAACTATGTGTAGTGATGAATGTCAGCTAGAGTTATTGTGGTGATCACTTCACAATTTATACATATACTGAATAAATAAAAAGTAAAAAGTAGGGCTTCCCTGGTGGCGCAGTGGTTGAGAGTCCGCCTGCCGATGCAGGGGACACGGGTTAAAAAAAAAAGTAAAAAGTAAATTTTTGAAAGATAGTTATTAATGTAAAACAATGGTAAGGTAACCAAAGCCTAGTCCATAAATGCACAGGTGAACTCTTAGCCTACTCTCCCTGTGCAGAATCTCATGTTCTTTGTAACAAACTGCAATACCCGAGCTAAAGGGCAATAGGCAAATCAAACAAACCAAAAATAGATAGAGAGATTATAATATTAACATCACACAAAACAGAATTCACAAATGTTAAATTCACAATGAAAATACAACTCATATGATCCTTTATACAACTAATAAGGCAGCAAAATGGCTTAAAAAATCTTAGTACCTTTATTTTATATATTTTCTTTTCAAATTTCTGTAAAAGACCATCAATTTTTACAGCAAAAATTAAGAAATTGAGGCGCTTTCAGTGTATAGAGTAGTAAAATATAAGCAATGAGAACATAAAAGGTGGAGTAGGTCAATGGAATTATGCTGTTGTAATGTCCTTACACTCCTCATGAAACAGTCTGATATTAATTGAAAGTAGATTATGATAAAGTAAACATGCATGTAATACTTATTCCTACAGCAGGTTATTACCTAAAAGTTTTGCCTTAAGTTAAATCTGATTTTCCAATAGAAACAATGGCATTAAATGAAGATGTTTTCCTAGGGACTCAAATTCAAGGCCTCCCTCTGGTGCTCACTGCTGAGTATACTTCGTTGTGGCAATGCCCCAAATTGGCAATGCACAGCCTGAGAGGAGGTCTTCTCCCAGAGCCCGCCCATCCTTGATGCTCCCCACAACTGATCTAACATGGCTCCCCGTCTCCAGGTCAAAGCCTCTGAGGACACTCCTCTAACCACTTCACTCTCCACCCTTCTCTCTCCTACAATCCAAGGCCCTCCAGCCTACTGTTTTGCTGCAAAAACTTCTTTTGCACTTCTAGACTTTTACACTTGTGTGCCTAGATGGGATGATTCTATAAATCTATAAATTCTATAAATTTTGCAACTTAAAAAAAATCTCAGAAATTCAAGGAAATATTGAAGAAACTGCAATAGTAGTGGGAGACTAAAATATCTATGTCTGACAGTTCAAGAAGATTTAAACAAGTAATAAGTTGGAGTATGTAAATAGTAACTTTAAAAATATAAACATCAATTTCTATCTAGAGAGAATCCACCTTACCTATTCCTACCATGTCCAAAGGATATTTGCAAACACTTAGCTTCTTTACTTTCTCCACATCTATCAGGCTCCTGCAATAGTCATTTCCTTCCCCATCCAGCTTAGGTTCCATGGTCCACTACTCCAACTACTCTCTTACCCTCTTCAATCCTTTACTCCAATGAAATTACACTGCATCTGCCTAAAAAATACCTACCCATGATTAATTCATCTACCCACCATCTTTGTGCATTTTTAGCAAGCAACTGAATGCTAAGTATAACTCAGGAGAGAGAGGAATCACATCACTGTGTAAACCAGTGTCTTCACCCCCAAACTCTACGTAGTCTCATTGCTTCACACAGCCTTTTGACATCTATTTACAGAGCATTTACTATGTTTCAACGCCAGTTCCAAGAACTGATGACGGAGGGGTAAACAAAACAGTATGGTTTCTGTCCTCATGGAGCTTACTGTCTAATAAGGGAGACAGATATAAAAACAACAAAATAAACAATTATGTAATTTCAATTGTGGTAAGTGCTTCTAGGGAAAGTATTAAGAGTACAGTCGGTCCATACGTGCCCAGGCAGAACCCATGGATACCCAGGGCTGAATGTACTATGTCATTTTATATAAGGGGCTTGAGCATCCATGGATATTGGTATCCACAGGGCAGGGGTTGGGGGAGAAGGTGTCCTGGAACCAATCCCCAGCAGATACTGAGGGACGACTGTATATTATAGGGGAACCTGGTTTAGTCTGAAATACCTGGATAGGCTCCCCCTGAGGAAGTGACACTTAAACAGAAACCTAAATTAAGAATAGAAATTAGGTAAAAGGGATGGGGGAGGTGAGGAGGTGCTGGGCAAGGAGAATGAGGGATTAGTGTTCTGGCAGAAAAATCAGAATGTGGAAATGTCTGAAGACTAGTGAGCACATGGCATGTTTGACTAACTGAAAGAAGCTGGTTTAAATGAAGCAGAAGGGAAGAGAGAAAAGTGGTGTGAAATGAGGTTAGCACCGATCAAGTCACTCATGATTTTAAGGTCATGCTGAAGATTTTAATGCTCAGAGCAAAGGGAAACTTTTGAGGAGCTATCATCAAAAAAATTAGAGCTGGGTCTTCCCTGGTGGCACAGTGGTTGAGAGTCCGCCTGCCGATGCAGGGGACACGGGTTCGTGCCCCGGTCTGGGAAGATCCCACATGCTGCGGAGCGGCTGGGCCGTGAGCCATGGCCACTGAGCCTGCGCGTCTGGAGCCTGTGCTCCGCAACCAGAGAGGCCACAACAGTGAGAGGCCCGCATACCGCAAAAATAAAATAAAAATAAAAGTAGAGTTTATTTTTGTGGTTTTTAAGTATCATTTTGCCTATAATGTGGAGAATGGATTGGAAGGATGCAGGGAATCCTGTTACAAGGTTTCAGTTGTAATCCAGGCATTTTTTACTGGTGGCTTGGACTAGAATGGTAGCAGTGGAGAATGAGAGAAGTGGACAGATCAGAAAGATTTAGTAAGTAATCTGAAAGAGGCCAATTCATTGGACAGTGGCTGGTGTGAGGTGAAGGGAGGAGGGGGGAAGAGAAATACATCTCCAGGTTTGGGGCAAAGGAAGCTACCATGAACTTGGTTTTATATACGTCAGTTTGACACGCTTGTGAAACATACAAGTGGAGATGCCAACTAGGCAAGTTGGATATACAAGTCTGAAAATCAGACGAAAGATATAGGCTAGACATATAAATTTAAGAATCATCAGAAAATGAATAGTAAATTAAGCCATGGCATGGAGAAAACTGAAGAGGGAGAAAGATGGTCTAAAAGGAGCCTTAATAACTTCTCAAAAGCTAAAGGTCAGGTGGAAAAGAAAAAGCCAAGAGCAGGCAGAAGCAGCAGCCAACAAAGGAGGAAGAAAACTAGCAGAGGTTGTTCCATAAAAGCCAAAGAAGGGAGTGCTGTAAGAAGAGGGGAGTGGTCAACAGCATGAAATGCTACTCAGAGATCATGGAAGGGACTGAAATACAGCCACTGGACTTAGTAATACTGAGTGACTTTAATAAGAACTTAACAGGAGCTCTGATAGGATGTGACACCAGGTTGGAGTAGACTAATGAGTATCCAGGAGAAAAGGAAATGAAGGCAGCAAATGTAGAAAGTTCTTCTAAGAAACTTGGCTAAGAAGGGGAGGAGGAAAATGGGGACTGGGAGAGTAGATAAAAGGATAAGTAAAGTAGAGAAAGGGTTTGGGGGTTTCTTCTTGTTGTTCTTATTTTTGTAGTTCAGAATGGAAGAGAAATAAGCATGTTGTATGCTGATGGGAAAATAATCTAATAAGGAAAACTAAAGATACAGGAAAGAGAAGAATTTCCAATCTCAACTGTGACCTTCAAGGCTGCTGGGCAATCGGTTTCTGTATGTCAGCCCTTTCATCTCCATCACAGTTATTTCAGACCTTTCCACTCTCTTCAAACTTCCAACCCCACTCCTCCTACTTTTCAAAATAAAGAGAGCAAAGAACCCATCAAATGGAATTTCAAATTCTTATCACAAATTTCCACCTTGATCTCATCTGTTCTTATCCCTCTTGAATGCCAAGTTGAACAAGCTTTCTCTCAACTGCAGTCATTCTTAACCTATGCACCTCTCCTACTTCTTCCATGGCTTTTGGGACATTCCTATTCTCCTATCTCCTTCCTACTTCTATGATGATTCTTTCTCTGTCCTGGACCTATATATTCCTCTTTCTCCATCTGTGACTTCTCCTTTCATCTAATTATAAAATTTATTTTCTTTTTATTGTGTGTCATACCTTTCTAAGCACTTTCTCACATCTCATTTTGATCCTTACTTGTTGAATTGAGAAGTCTCAACTATTGAGATATAAACATAGAATACTTTTATTTTTTCCCCCATATAACTAACTACTCAGTTGAATCCTAAACCTGCTGAGTATGCTCAGTGAAATTCCACAGTTTTTCAGTCACATTCAATTATCAAAGCTTGGTTTTTAAATCCCATCTACAGACAACCTGCCTAGCACAAGTGAGAATTACATGCTTTAGCAGATGCTTGTGGTGGGGAAGAACACAGCTTGTCCTCACTGTGTCTCTCCTCTCGTCCTCCTCTGTACCCCTTCAAACTCTCCTACCTTCACAAACTTATGTCCTTGCCATAAGTGGCAGCTGTGGGAACACGGCAATATCCTACTTATTATAGATCTCACCAGTTATTAGTGATGGATCTACTACAGTCATCAGCCAGTCCTTCTCCAGGGACTAGGGTGATACTGACCACCAAAAGAATCAAGTGCTGCCAGGCAGAGATGCACCCCTCATCTTTCTCTGAATCAATTTGAAGTCAGTGGTCTCTACTGATCTCTGCAGTACATGGTAATTTCTGCACAGGGAACATTCATGGTTCTCTAGGCAGTGGTCAGGTTCACCCTGGCTCCCTCTGCCCAAGCAGTATCTGCCTCAACTCCAACAGAGGTTGGTATATTTTACCTAACCAAGTGTCCCCACAGGAAGCCCCTATTACTCCAACATCTTCACTAATGTACACAATTCTACCCTCACATAAATCGTGAGATGCACTGAGGTTCCTCTTTACTTGGTCAATGACAAGTCCCATCCTATCTCCTTCCAAAGAAAGCATACTACCCTAAAGTCCCTTCAAGCCCAGCTGGCATGAGCTACTCCAGCAAGCTTATTATGCTATGAAACTTCTAAGGGAGATGTAGGTACCACTCTCTATATTCAAGGATGCCCCCAATATTCCAGAGCCACACATCCAGTTCCCCCAGGTTGAAATGGAAAAAAGGGAATGGAAAGTACAATATGTTCCCAGTATGCTTTTCCCCAAAATCTCTCAACATATTCCACAGGCACCAAAATCAGCACGGCAAAGATCCAACCAGAGAACAAGATGCCAGTCTCCTGCAGCCATACACACAAACTTCACAAGCAATTCACGCACCACATCAAACTTCATTAACTGTGCACTCCCCAAAAGGCAATCTCCCCCTAGCCCACTTTATATGGAAGAAGGGGAAATGCAGTGGTGATGGTCAGATTACAGCTTTGCTGGAAAAGTCAGTTCTTAGCAAGTCATGCAGTGAAGTAGCTGATGGCATAACAGGCATGCCTTTAAACGAAAAAAATGAGAATTTTAGCCTCTTGATTAAAGAGACTGGCTCTGGTCAGCAATCCTGGTTGATACAGTTAAGATACTTTTTCATGCTGTACTTATCATATGAATTACATAATACAGGAGTTATTAACTGCATTTTACATATGAGACAAAGAATTGAACTGTGGTTACTTAACAAAGGCGTTGCACAAAAATCACAAAGAAGGATAAATATTGTCAGTAAATCTACAAAATAAAGGCTGAATGCACCTGTACAATGAGGATCTATAAAATGAGGGTTATACATCTTACAATGGTACTAATCAAATGAGATAATGGATAGAAGTGCTTTTAAAATGAGACTAGAACAAAACATAAATAGAACTCCAGTTATTATATACCCAGCACATGATAAAGCAAATATTAAACTGTATATTTTTACATCACCACCTGTAAGTCCTAGATGGGGAGAGGAGCAGAGTTGGGTATGAAATTAACTTTTAAGCTCCCAGATTTTATTTCTCAGCATAAACCTTTGAGCATCTTAACACAGTACAAAGAATAGAGAACACATTTCTACTCCTCTGTCAAAATCTTCTCCATTCTTTCTTTCTTTTTTAATTAAAAAAAATATATTTATTTATTAATTTATTTTTGGCTGTGTTGGATCTTCATTGCTGCATGTGGGCTTTCTCTAGTTGCGGTGAGCAGGGGCTACTCTTCCTTTTGGTCCGTGGGCTTCTCATTGTGGTGGCTTCTCTTGTTGCGGAGCACAGGCTCTAAGCACACGGGCTTCAGTAGCTGTGGTACATGGGCTCAGTAGTTGTGGCTCACAGGCTCTAGAGCACAGGCTCAGTAGTTGTGGTGCACAGGCTTAGTTGCTCTGCGGCATGTGGGATCTTCCTGGACCAGGGATCGAACCCATGTCCCCTGGATTGGCAGGCGGATTCTTAACCACGGTGCCACCAGGGAAGTCCCTATATTGCATTATTCTACTTTGTATTTGAAAATTCTCATAATAAAAAGTTAAAAATTAAAAAAAATTTTTTTTAATCTTCTCCATTCTCGTAATCTACAACTTGCACAACCAATTTCTATTACTGTTAAACTTTCACAAAGCTTTGACAGGACTGAAAATAAAAGCTACACTGTCTTTGTTTCATAGATATGTTGATTTGTATCATATTTTAGATTCCACATATAAGTGATATCATATGGTATGTGTCTTTCTCTTTCACTAGAGATGATAATCTCTAGGTCCACCAATGTTGCTGCAAATGTCATTATTTCATTCTTTTTGATGGCTGAGTAATATTCCATTGCATATATATAATAATTTTTTTTTAAAAAAAAGCTACACTGCCTTATGGCAAGTCCAGCTTCCCTGAATACAGTATCAGAGATAGGTGCAAGAGTTTCTGCTCATCACAGAGACATGGCTGCAATTGGTCCAACTCACTTCTATAAAGAAGTACACATTTGACAAATTTGATTTCTTCAGTCAACCTTTTGTTATTTTTAATCACAAAATCAAAGAATCTGCTGATCTTATTGATCTCTAGGGATGACCTAAAGATTATCTAGGCCCACATGCTCATTTTATATAAGAAACTATAACCCAAAATTAAATCCAATGGTGTTTTCTACCACAACATGCTGATTCATTCCACCCCAATGATATGATTTTCCTTAAAAATATTTTTCTTAAAACATGAAAAGTTTTACATGCTGATAGTAACAATATTAATTGTGACAACCAAAGCATAAATTTGGGTGATTTCAATCACTGTTCATTCTGTAAACTGTTTCTGAAGAGTCAGATTTTTAGGCTAGTTTAAAACATTTTGGCTGTTTCCAGTTTTAGAGGAAACATAGCTGTTGTGTCAACATGTAACTTTGCTTTGACCCTTCGGACATTTCAAAGGTTAAACAATGAATTCCAGGATTTTCAACCATGTTCACTGTAGAAACAGAAGCTACCTCCGTAATATTTCTATGATGATGTATCATTCTGGTTTTTCTCAAAATAATTTTATTTAGTATAAACTAATACAGTATATAGTTTGTATATACTGAAAGGCCAGACTTTCTAGTGAATTTTTAGAGCCATATTATGCTATGTGTCTGTTTAATATACTATTACAAATACAAGGTTATCTAAAATTAGAAAACACACCTTACAATGACATCCTAATCCCGCCCAGGATTGTTTATGGTTAGCCATCAATCTCACTTTTCCCTGATCACAGTGAATTAGAAGAGTGATAAGTATCTCAACAGAAAAGAAGCAATGTCCAATTAAAGACATTAAACAGGAAACCAAAGAATGTGAAAATCTCACTAATGCCACCTACAGTACCAATGGAGAACACAGATAAGAGATTTTTTAATAAATTGTGTATATGTGTACCTATCCCTTAATTTCTTGCCTAGGACTATGTATCAAGACAACTTTCTACCAAATCTTGCACAGAATATAAAAGTACATAAGTAGGTAATGCAAACAACAACAACAAGGGTACTCTTGAAAAATCAAAACAAAGAAAAACCTGACACACTCACAGAAGCAGAGTAGAACAGTGGTTGCAAGTGATAGGGGAAATAGGGAGATGTTGGTCAAAGGGTACAGACTTTCAGTTATAAGATGAATAAGTTAAGCAGATCTAGCGTATAGCATGGAGACTACAGTTATTATTAAAGTACTGTATACTGAGGCAAATTATCAAGTCAGATGTAGTAAAAATTGGAGAATCTGACTTCAAATGGATTACAAAGCCTCAAAGCAAAGCTTACCTTACATTCCACCACACTCTGATCTGATTCACAAGTTACATAGATTTCATCTACAGCCCGGCGAAGATTGTCAAAAAGGAATGCCCAGTATCGAGCTCTTAGATCAATTTTCCGAGGGTGCCTTGTTTTAGTGGGACTTTTATCAAAGTGTTTATCTCCAGTTGTAGATGACGTTATTTTACAGTCTACTGTAGTGTTCTGATGAAATAAAACAAGACATGAAAAAATATTTTTTAAAAGCCTCCAGGAACTGGATTTTTGTATAAATCAAATTTTTCAACATAAATACTTAAAAACATGACATTCTTCTTTTTAGCTTATATCACACTGAATTCATCAAAACAAAACTTCTCAACTTAAATAAAAGCTGCAGGTTTGTAAGGTCAATTACATGTTTCATTGAAGATTAGGATGATTTTAATGGTGAACAGACTCAGCCAAAAAGGAGCATTAAAGTGGCTCCTGATTTACTAAAATATGTGTATGGCACATTTACATACAGTAACAAATAACAGATACTAATTTCAACATTTTGAAATTGCCTGTATATATTCTTTTCATTTAGAAATGACATATCCTATACTTATATTCAGTTACTTAATTTTACCTTAAACCTTTTTCCACTAAAAGTAAAAATATATAAATACAAAATAATTTACTAGAAAAGAACACTGATTAATAAAACCAAGCATCAGCTACAGAGCAGACTCACCAAATAAAGTAACTATAGTATTCTATGACCCAATGTTTCCTCAGCTGCACAGGCAGACTTTGAAAATACAAGATTATATTCTATACTTTTATAGACTGTACCAAAGAATCATTCCCCCACAAACAGGAGTGTGCAGTTTACATAAAGACCTGAACTTCTCACTAGAAGTACAAAGGAGTTGCTTATCTCTCTGTGGCTACTTAAACTGATAAATAAATAAATACTAACCTTGTACTACAGTTACAACAACAAACAATCTCAAGTTTCTTTGGGTTGTTTTGTATGTGTGTATGTCATTCCTGTTAGCTTGTTTGTTTTTCCTTTTCATAGAAGAGCCCCAGAGTGAAGAATATCCAAAATAGAAGCTAATACTCTCCTGTTTTATTTTAGGCTTTGGCCTTCAATGTAACAGTGATTCCTATACTTCAAAAATCTTTTATAGCCAATCTTCGGTTTATATAGAATCTTCACTATCAAAAGTCAAGCAAACAAAACATATATACGCACAAAGACATGCACACTTAAGAGGCTGAGATGGAGCTGCTCATCCTCCTTCCACAGTCCCCCATCCAGACTAAGGCTGTCAGACTCAGCAATAAAAATTGGTAAATATTTTATCTGACAGCTTTAGTCCAGGCCCAAATTCTCAACACTCAAGCAATAAAATTTAAAGTAATCATCAACAACCCACAAAACCTTTGCTTCAACGGCTCTCCAAGCACTTTCCAAATCTAATAGTAAATGATAAATCATGATGGCAAATACCCCCTCACACAAATTTTAAAGTATGTATTATTAGCTCTACTTTACAGCTTAGAAAATTGAGATTTAGAGGCGGATTTGTCCAGGATCACATAGCCACAGGAGACTATCTTCCAGTTAGAGCTCTGCAATTACACCGCTGACTTCCCATTACGCTGCACCCCAAGGCCCTGTGCTAACAACCCTTTACCGAATATTCCAGACCACCTCATTTCTCTTCCTATATACCACCCAAAGTTAAAATTAACTTGAATTTTCCTGAATTATACTTCCTTCACAAACTTCTTAGAGTGATCAGCAAAACACTAGTAGTTTCCTGTGAATTCAGATCCTAATCTTATAAAATGCTCAAAAATAATTTAACTCATCTTCACCCATTTATGTATTTACCCTATCATGCATCTATATGTATATGATTCAAATACTTTAACCAACCTTTCTTAAAATGTAGAATAGGCAAAACTGCTTTTAGGTTAAGATGTTTCTATTCTCCGTGATTGCTCTATGTGAGGCTTTTACTAAGAAAGACTCCAGAAAGGCAGAAACTACAGCTAGGTAATTCCATCTGAAGGGCAATGTACTATACAAATTTGACATTTAAGCTTGACAAAAATAGTAATACTTTATATTTTGCACATTTATTTACATTTTATGAAGGGCTTTTGAAAACATATCATTTAATCATCATAGCAAACTATAAAGACAGGACAAATATTGAAATATTATTATTCCTATTTTGTAGATGACAATATCAGTAAGATTCAATTTCTTGACCAAGTCAAAAGGCTGAGTGACAGAACTGGGACCAGAACCTAGTCTTCCAACTTCTGCTCCAATGTTCATAAAGCATTTCACATAGCACCTAGCACACAGTAGTACCCATATAATGTTAGGTATAATTATAGTGGGAAAGACAAAGAGGTGAAGAAATATGCTCACAGAAAAATGTGAATAAACTAATGGCAAAATTGCCAAATTTGTGAAGAAAGGTAGAAGAAGCATATCAAATTGTAGAGGCTGATAAGTTTGTATACAGTTTCAAAATACAGCGCTCTTACCTACCACTGATAAAAATAACAGCAGTGATAATAACAATTGCAGTGGCATCTAATATTCATGTCATACTTGCTATGTGCCAGACACTGTGCTAAGTGCTTTCCATACAGTTATACTTCATTTAATCTTTGAAGCAATTTTATATCACAGTTACTATTACTTGTTCCATTTTATAGAGGAGAAAACTGAGATTTAGCTAAATTAAATGATAAACCCAAGGTCTCACATTAAGTAAGAGACAAAGCCAAGATTCAAAATCAGGTAACTATCCCATTGTTATGACTTACTGTGCCTGTTTCCAAGACATTCAACAGAAGACAAAGCAACCTAAACTTCTGGAAAAAGCTAGACACAACTGAATCTCATGTTTTAAATAAAATTCAATATAATAAATGTTATACTATTTTAATCAATCACTTCTGAGAGAAAAAGAGGAAAAAAGAAAGAAAGGAGAGGGAAAGGGGAAGGAGGAAATTGAGATTTCTGACTCACCTCTCTTAGAACTCTCGTCAACTCCCCTGAGAATCTGAAGAAACCTATGGACCTAAACCTCTGACAACAACTTGTCTTTTTACTGTCTCCATAGTTAGTCTTTTCTAGAATGTCCTAAGGTTGGAATCATACAGTACGCAGCCTTTTCAGATTGGCTTCTTTTACTTAATAATATGCAATTAATTTCCTCCATGTCTTTTCATGGCCTGATAGCTTATTTCTTTTTAGAGCTGAATGTACCACAGTTTATTTATCCATTCACCTACTGGATATCTCGGTGGCTTCCAGGTTTGGCAATCATGAAAAAGGCTGCTATAAACATCCATGTGCATGTTTTTGTTTAGACATAAGTTTTCAACTCATCTACATATATACCAAGGGCATGACTGCTGATCACAAGGTAAGAGTATGTTTACTTGTGTTAAGAAACTGCCAAACTGTCTTCCAAAGTGGCTGAATTTCCACTCTGAATTCCCACCAACATTGAGTAAGAGTTTCTGTGGCTCTTCATCCTCACCAGCATTTGGAGTTATCAGTGTTCCCAATTTTGGTCATTCTAATAGGTGTGTGGTGGTAGCTCATTGTTTTAATTTGCATTTCCCTGATGACATATGATGTGGCACACCTTTTCATATGCTTATCTGCCATCTGTACATTCTCTTTGGTGAGGTGTCTGTTAAGGTCTTCATCTCATTTTTCAATCAGGTTGTTTCAATGATTGAAACATTGAAACATGTTTAAAAAAAAGAGTCCTTTGTATATTTTGGATAACAGTCTTTTACCAGATATCTTTTTCCAAATATTTTCTCCCAAGTCTGTGACTTGTCTTCTCATTCTCTTGACATTGTCTTTTGCAGAACAGAAGTTTCTAATTTTAATGAAATCCAGCTTATCATTGATTTCTTTCAGAGATCATGCCTTTGATACTGTACCTAAAAAGTCATCACCATATTCAAGGTCATTTAGGTTTTCTCCTATGTTATTGTCTAGGAGTTTTATACTTCTGCATTTATGGTCAATAGTCTATTTTGAGTTAATTTTTGTGAAGAATGTGAGGTCTGTGTCTGGATTCATTTTTTTTTTTTTTTGTCGTATGGATGTTCCAGCACCATTTGTTGAAAAGACTACCTTTGCTCCATTGTATTGCCTTTGCTCCTTTGTCAAAGATCAGTTGACTAATTACGTGGGTACATTTCTGGGCTTTCTATTCTGTTCCATATATCTATTTGTCTTTTCTTTTGCCAATATCACACTGCCTTGATTACTGTAGCTTTATAGTAAGTCTTGAAGTTGGTTAGTGTCAGTCCTCCAACTTTGTTCTTCTCCTTCAATATTTTGTTGCCTATTCTGGGTCTTTTGCCCCTCCATATAAACTTTAGAATAAGTTTATTGGTATCTACAAAATAATTTGCTGGGATTTATTGAATATATTCTTCAACCTGGGAAGAAATGACATCTTGACCATATTGAGTCTTCCTATTCGTCAACATGGAATGTCTCTCCATTTATTTAGCTCTTTGAGTTCACTCATCAGAGTTTTATAGTTTTCCTCATATAGATCTTATACATATTCTGTTACGTTTATACCTACCTATTTAATTTTGGGGAGTGCTGATATAAATGGTATTGTGGTTTGGGGTTTTTTAAGATTTATTTTATTATTTATTTATTTTATTTATTTTTGGCTGTGTCGGGTCTTCGTTGAGGCATGTGGGATCTTTCACTGCGGCACGCGGGCTCTTCATTGTGGTATGCGGGCTTCTCTCCAGTTGCGGTATGCGGATTTTCTCTCTCTAGTTGTGGTGCGTGGGCTCCAGGGCACGTTGACCCTGTAGTTTGCAGCATGTGAGCTCTCTCGTTGAGGTGCATGAGCTCACTAGTTGTGGCGTGCAGGCTTAGTTAGTTGCCCTGTAGCATGTGGGATCTTAGTTCCCTGACCAGGGATCAAACCCTGCATTGTAAGGCAGCTTCTTTACCACTGGACCACCAGGGAAGTCCCAATGGTATTGTGTTTTTAATTTTAAATACCACTTATTCATTGCTGGTACACAGGAAAGCAACTGACTTTTTTATGTTAATCTTGTATCTTGCAACCTTCTGTAATCAATTATTAGTTATAGGAGTTTTTTTGGTTGATTCTTTCAGATTTCTTACATAGATGATCATGTCATCTATGAACAAAGACAGTTTTATTTCTTCCTTCTCAATCTGTATACCTTTTATTTCCTTTTCTTGTCTTATTGCATTAGCTAGAACTTCCATTATGATGTTGAAAAGCAATGGTGAAAGGGGACATCCTTACCTCCTAACTGATCTTAATGGGAAAGCTTCTAGTTTCTCCCATTAAGTATCATGTTAGCTGTAGGGTTTTGTATTTTTTTTTAATTAAGTTGAATAAGTTCCCCCTCTATTCTTAGTTTAGTAAAAGATTTTTATCATCTTTTCTAGGTGTAGAATTATGTATTGCCTTTGCTCCTTTGTCAAAGATCAGTTGACTAATTACGTGGGTACATTTCTGGGCTTTCTATTCTGTTCCATATATCTATTTGTCTTTTCTTTTGCCAATATCACACTGCCTTGATTACTGTAGCTTTATAGTAAGTCTTGAAGTTGGTTAGTGTCAGTCCTCCAACTTTGTTCTTCTCCTTCAATATTTTGTTGCCTATTCTGGGTCTTTTGCCCCTCCATATAAACTTTAGAATAAGTTTATTGGTATCTACAAAATAATTTGCTGGGATTTATTGAATATATTCTTCAACCTGGGAAGAAATGACATCTTGACCATATTGAGTCTTCCTATTCGTCAACATGGAATGTCTCTCCATTTATTTAGCTCTTTGAGTTCACTCATCAGAGTTTTATAGTTTTCCTCATATAGATCTTATACATATTCTGTTACGTTTATACCTACCTATTTAATTTTGGGGAGTGCTGATATAAATGGTATTGTGGTTTGGGGTTTTTTAAGATTTATTTTATTATTTATTTATTTTATTTATTTTTGGCTGTGTCGGGTCTTCGTTGAGGCATGTGGGATCTTTCACTGCGGCACGCGGGCTCTTCATTGTGGTATGCGGGCTTCTCTCCAGTTGCGGTATGCGGATTTTCTCTCTCTAGTTGTGGTGCGTGGGCTCCAGGGCACGTTGACCCTGTAGTTTGCAGCATGTGAGCTCTCTCGTTGAGGTGCATGAGCTCACTAGTTGTGGCGTGCAGGCTTAGTTAGTTGCCCTGTAGCATGTGGGATCTTAGTTCCCTGACCAGGGATCAAACCCTGCATTGTAAGGCAGCTTCTTTACCACTGGACCACCAGGGAAGTCCCAATGGTATTGTGTTTTTAATTTTAAATACCACTTATTCATTGCTGGTACACAGGAAAGCAACTGACTTTTTTATGTTAATCTTGTATCTTGCAACCTTCTGTAATCAATTATTAGTTATAGGAGTTTTTTTGGTTGATTCTTTCAGATTTCTTACATAGATGATCATGTCATCTATGAACAAAGACAGTTTTATTTCTTCCTTCTCAATCTGTATACCTTTTATTTCCTTTTCTTGTCTTATTGCATTAGCTAGAACTTCCATTATGATGTTGAAAAGCAATGGTGAAAGGGGACATCCTTACCTCCTAACTGATCTTAATGGGAAAGCTTCTAGTTTCTCCCATTAAGTATCATGTTAGCTGTAGGGTTTTGTATTTTTTTTTAATTAAGTTGAATAAGTTCCCCCTCTATTCTTAGTTTAGTAAAAGATTTTTATCATCTTTTCTAGGTGTAGAATTTGGTCAAAGTTTTTTTCTGCATCATTGATATAAAACTAGGTTTTGTCTTTTTTATCCTGTTGCTGTGATGAATTCCATTGATTTATTTTAAATTATGAACCAACCTTGCACCTCTGGGATAAATCCCACTTGCTCATGGTGTATCATTCTTTTTATTGTGGGATATGATTTGCTAATATTTTGTTGAGGATTTTTGTATCTATGTTTGTGAGAGTCACTGGTCTGCAGTTTTCTTGTAATGTCTTTGTCTGGTTTTGGTGTTAGAATAATGCTGGCCTCATAAAATGAGTTAGGAAGCATTCCCTCTGCTTCTACCCTCTAAAATGGATTGTAAAAAATTGGTATAATTTCTTCCTTAAATGCTTGGTAGAATTCAACAGTGAATCCACCTGGGCCTGGTACTTTCTGTTTTGAAAGGTTATTAATTATTGATTTAATTTCTTTAATACATTTAGGCCTATTCGGAGTGTCTATTTCATCTTGAGTGAGTTTTAACAGATTATGTCTTTCAAGCTATCAGTCCATTTCATCCTAGTTATCAAACCTGTGGCAAAGAGTTGTTCATGGTATTATTTTATTGTCCTTTTAATGCCCATGGGATCTGTACTGAAATGAATAAGTAGGGACATGCAATAGGACTTTGGGACAGTACTATCCATATGAGGTTAGCGGTCATAAGTGTCAAAAGAGCCTTTCAACATAACTGATACTTTTCTCCTGCCACTTTCAAATGCATGGGGCACAGAGCAGAATAGGCAGAAAAGTGGCTGTAATGAGGACAACTCTGTCAAGCGTGTACTACCAAGGGGCAGGGTAGCCAGACAGTTGGGAGAGTGGGCAAGAAGGCAATTATGACAGACAAACCATAGAATCTCAGGTGGATATCCAGGAAAGTGTGGTCATATGGAGGATATGGGATAATGAAAGGGTGGTAGGATCAGTAAATTATAGATTGCATGGGGTTGAAGAATTGTTAGAGTCACATGATCACAGAGAATAAGGCAGGAGGAGAGATGGCAGGTAGAAGATTGGATGGCTGAGATTGAGATCCTGGAGGGAGAGTAGTTGTTAGTGAGAACAAGGCAAGAGTCTGACCATCGGAATGAGTAGAAGACAAAACTACTGGAGGAAAGATATGCAAGAAATTGAGAGGACAGCAGTAATGGTGTAGAGCATGCAGTGAGCCTGAAAATTATATCTTCAAGGAATAAGAAGTGACCTGGAAATCTGTAAGTGCTGCAACAAGAAGAGGGAGCAGGTGGTATAGTCTGATGGCATGTCCTTCAAATCTGAGGAGTTTTAGGAGATGGGAGGGAGAACTGCCTGAAATGCCAGTAAGGAGCAAGCAGGAAACCTAACCCACCTCTAGGATCACAGGTAGGAGCTCTGTGGGGGAAGAAAACAACTACTACTTAAAACAACTGTGGAGGAAGCAGTATTCCCACACGTGAGTTGGAATTTACCTAAAACAAGAAGGTAAAGGGAATGTGCAGGGAAGAGAGGAACAAAGAAAGTTTTGCTAATGGTAAACCTACTTCTAGAGGGCAAAGTTGTAGGATTTCACAAGTAATCCAGAGGCATTTCCCTGATTACTACTGAAACTGAGCGTTTTTTCACAGGTTTACAGGCTATTCAGGTTTCCCCCATTTTTTATTGGGTTATTTGTCCTTTTTCTGATGAATTTTAGCTCTTTATGAAGTCTTTGATAAATGGTATCTTCTCCCAGTCAATCTCACCTTTAACTTTGTGTGAGTTTTTTAGTATATAAATTTAATTTTGATATAACATATCCATCAGTTATGCTTTTTGTCTTGTCTAGGAAAGCCTCTTCTAATTCAAGGTCATAAAAATATCCTTCCAGATAATCTTAATTTTTTTGTTTTCTCATTTGGTCTTTAGCCCATCAATAATTTTTTTTATATTACATGAAAATATCCTTATATTTTATTTGTAATTTAATTGCATTACAGTCAGAGAACATGCTGTGTCTGACTTCTATATTCTTGTCTGACTTGTATTTACTGGGACTTCTTTATAACCTAGGATGTGATCAATTTTTGCATGTGCTTTGTGTACACTATTTGAGTGCCAATAAATACACACATATACGTGCATACATATACATACATATATGTATATGTATTTATGAGATCAATCATAATTGCATCTTAATTCTATATTCTTGCTATTTATTCCTGCTTGATCAGTTTCTGAGTAAGGGATATGAATATTGACCACTATGATCATGAATACACTTTTCTCCTTGTAATTCTGTTAGTTTGGGCTTTAAATATTTCAAGTCCATGCTGTTAGGTACCTAAAAGCTTTGTACTTTTATACTTTTTGGATGATTATTCTTTTCACCATTATATAAGTTCTATCTTTCTGTAATCAATGCTTTTCATGTTGAAGTCCATCTGGTTTGATATGAATATTGCTATTCTAGCTTTAGAGCACATCTAGAATATCAAGTATTTTGCCTGGATTTTTTTCTCTTTCTTTGTTTTAAACTTTCCTTGAAGTTTTAAATATGTCTCTTATAAGCAGTATACAGCTCAATCTAAAATGAGAGGTTTAATTCAATCATCTGACTTTTAAGAACTGAATTTAATCAGTTTACATGTATTGATATTATGTTTGCTGAAATATTTATACTTAGTATCTACCATTATCTTTCATGCTTTTCACTATGATTTTTCTTCTTTTTTTCTTTCTCTTTCCTTCTATTTAGTTGAAAAGCTTTGGTTTATTCACTTTCTCTTTTCCTCTGTTTATTTGGAAATTGTGCCCGCTTGTTTTAGTCCTTTAGTAGCTAGCCTTAAACAAAGACTTCTTCCTAAATAAGACAAGGATTTTATCACGTTAACTCCCTTCCAAACTCCCTATGGTCTTCTGTGTTAACACTGTTTAAGATTATAGCTCCACCTTTCTAAATTTAATTGTGTGAGTGTTTTTGAAAACCATCAACAGTTAATGAGATTTACTAAAATATTTTACAGCTACCAAGCTCCCTCCTCCAGGTTACCTTTTCTTCTTGCTGAAGTATGTCTTTAATAGTCCCTTCATTAAGCATCTGTAGGTGGCAAACCCTTAGCCTTTGTACATCTAAAAATGGCTTTATTTCACTCTTGCACTTGAATGATCATTTGAATGGGCACAGACTTCTGGGTTAAAAGTTATTTCGCCTTATAACTCTGTAGGTATCGGTCCACTGTTCTTTTGTTCATTACAAGATTATTGTTATTCCTCTGTGCTTTTGTTTACTTCCTGGTATTTTAAGAGTTTTATCCTTAACATTTTGCAGGTTCTCTAGAATGTATCTAGATATAAATCTATTTTTATTTATCCTGCTCAGCTCTACAGTTATGCTCTGAATCTCTTGAGAACTCAAAGTAAGGAAAATTTTAAACATCATATTTCCAAATATTGCATGCCCACTATTTATTCTCTATTTCAAAAGTCCTAGAAGGCATATGTTAGAATTTCTCAATCAAATTCTCTTTCCAATTTTCCATCTCTTTAGTTCTCTGAGCTACGTTCTAAATCCTCTTAAGTAGTTAGTGCCTTCCAACTCACAAATTCTCCCTTTAACTAATCTCTCTGTCCAATATATCATTTATTCTTACTAATTGCAGGTACGAAAATTAAAATTTCACGGACAACATTTTCATTTGTAGGATGTTCACTTTTATCTATAAATGTTCAAAATTCATATCCATCTTTTACTTCAGAATTTTCCTTTTTGTGTTATATTTAATCTTTCCTTTGAGGAATTTAAACTTGTTTATTTGAAAGTCCTCTTTAGAAAAATGACCATTTTTCATTACCTCAGGAGTAAATTCTCTCATTTGTGGAATGTGTTGTTTATATCTTACGATATTATTTTCCTCATGTGCCTTGATATTTTGTTTTGCAAACTTATTTTGCATTTAAGTTTCTTTTATTTTAGTTTTTCACTTCGCTCACCCTAACTACATGTGTACTAGTTTTATGGTTACCATCATCTGGCCCACCATGGTCCCCTTCCAGAGGCCTTTTACTGGGGACTTAAAGCTCTCACCCTTCAAGAATATAGCAGACCCAGTCATGAACCAGAGGGCGACTCTCTTTTATTGCTTCAGATGT
This sequence comes from Neophocaena asiaeorientalis asiaeorientalis, assembly GCF_003031525.2. Classification (NCBI taxonomy): domain Eukaryota; kingdom Metazoa; phylum Chordata; class Mammalia; order Artiodactyla; family Phocoenidae; genus Neophocaena; species Neophocaena asiaeorientalis. Next base: position 166,227 of record NW_020174938.1, read on the forward strand.
CAATTATCACAGGCCACAACCCCAGGCAGATTGTAGTGTTCTTTGTCTCCTAGTGCAGAACACTGCACAAGCCTAAAGTTTTATGCCATGAGCCTGGATCTGTTTTCCCACCACAATCAGGGTGTTTCAGCCTCCCTTATATAGGACTTGTCCAGTAAGTGTGTCCCCAACTCCACTTATCTGTGAATATATGTGTTTGTTTTATTTCTGATCCACAGAGATTTTTATTTTATTTTTGAAAATCCTTTGTCTCTTTAATTTTTAAAAAATATTTTATCATTGATGCCTCTTGTATGAGAGGACTAGGGAATATTTTATGAACCCACAATGCCACCTTGATTAGAAGTCCATGTTTTCCTTATGTGTAGTTTGGGGTTTACATAATACATATTGGTATATTTAATAACATCAAACTAAAATAATATATATAAAAAGTTCAGAAAAAATAACTACAGATTACAGAGCTAACTATAAATATGCCAAAACACTTTTCTTGCTTTTTTTTTTTGTGCGGTGCGCGGGCCTCTCACTGCTGTGGCCTCTCCTGTTGCGGAGCACAGGCTCCGGACGCACAGGCTCAGCGGCCATGGCTCACGGGCCCAGCCGCTCCACGGCATATGGGATCTTCCCAGGCCGGGGCACGAACCCGCGTCCCCTGCATCGGCAGGCGGACTCTCAACCACTGTGCCACCAGGGAAACCCGCCAATACACTTTTAAAAATAAGGTAGGCTTGTGTTCTCTAAAATTTTAGTAGAACAATCTGAAAAATTTTAGATTCAATACATCTTTATTATCCTATATCCAAAAGACTTCATTATACCTAGAAAGTAAATCATAGAAGAATCACAAATATGGAATGTGCAGCAGAGGAGTTAAGAGCATAAACTGTAGAAATTGATGGCATGGGTTCAAATCTTGGCTGTGTCACTTACTAGTAAGTTACATAACCTCTCTCTACCTCAGTTTTCTCATTTGTAAATGAAGAATAATGCCTACATCAAAGGGTTGTTATAAGAAACAAATTAATATCTGTAAAGTATTTAGTACAAGTTAGGCACATAATACTACATACACATTTGTTAAAGGATGTTACATTAAATTTTTATATGAAGATAAAATATGCAATATTCAAATCCTGAAAAATTAGATTTTATAATTGAAATTAATCACAAAAAAGTAAACAGTTGTATATGCTGTACCTGTTTTGTCATTTTATGAGTGCCCTGAATTGTCCTCTTTGATTTTCCACCAGTTTGACATTTAGATTTTCCTTCAAGGCAAAAAATAGATAAATATATAGATCAACAAATAGATAATATAAAACTGAACTATGCAAATTATCCAGGCATACTAACACATAATCTCCTTCCAGAGACCATAGAACAATCTATACATGGCCAACATGAACTACAGATGTCATAAAAAACAAATTTCCAAGGTCCCAGAGACTGCTTTTATTGAATGGCTTTCTCAGAATAGGAAGAAAATCAACTTCTTCAAGAAGTCAGATAGTCTGATAATTTAAAAACAAAATCAGGTTAGTGACACTCTTCAGCTTATATATAGCTCCTATGAAAATAGTTCCTTGAATTCAAATTTTAGTTTGACAATAAAATTAAGGATACATGTTTTGTTTGTTTGTTTGTTTTTGCAGTACGCGGGCCTCTCACTGCTGTGGCCTCTCCCGCTGCAGCGCACAGGCTCCGGACACGCAGGCTCAGCGGCCATGGCTCACGGGCCCAGCCGCTCTGCGGCATGTGAGATCCTCCCGGATCAGGGCACGAACCTGTGTCCCCTGCATCAGCAGGCAGACTCTCAACCACTGCGCCACCAGGGAAGCCCAAGAATACATTTTTTTACCATATAAAAACTCAGTATTTTCTGTTTTAATTTACCTGATTTATGGAATATATAGTTTCATTTTGAAAAGGGACATTTTCAGTTCTTTGTATTTCTGCAGCAGATACAGCTTTCTCACTTGCTCTTTTTTATAAGAAAGACACTAACTACTGTTTTATAATCACTCTATTCTTGAGAGCTATTCCAAAACAGGAGTAAAATCCTGTAATATACAACAGACTCGTTTCCCTTTTTGCAAAATAATTTTGGGCCAAGACCCCTGAAGCAGTACAAATGAAATGAACCATAACACCTACTATCAATTTATCTGCACATCAGAGGGCCTCCCTCACTGTTCTACCAGGGGTGGAGGCAGAGAACTCCCTACCCCCTACACAGCCTTTTATTCATCCTTTCATCATAGAGAACAATGTATCAGAGGCTTCTTAGGATATCCAGGAGAATAATCAGCTTAGAACAAGTACCAGAGGAGACAGGAATAAAACAAAGAACAGAAGAAAACTTTTAAAAATTGAATTATCATCCTCAGAAACATCTGAGTATAGATGACAGCCATAAAACAAGAACGAGTTGGTATTTTTTAAAAAGCAAAATAAAAGATTTTTCTGTAAGTGGCAACGTTTTAACAATATAAAATAATCCTTAAAAATTATGAAGTTAACATTTTTCCTTTGTCATCATTATTATAGATATTCAGAACGTTCTAATTCTTTGTGCTCTTATATCCATTAGTTTGCAATAAGCATAAATGAAGCTTTAAAACAGTACTGGCCGGGCTTCCCGGGTGGCGCAGTGGTTGGGAGTCTGCCTGCCAATGCAGGGGACACGGGTTCGAGCCCTGGTCTGGGAGGATCCCACATGCCGTGGAGTAACTGGGCCCGTGAGCCACAACTGCTGAGCCTGCGCGTCTGGAGCCTGTGCTCTGCAACCAGAGAGGCCGTGGCGGTGAGAGGCCCGCGCACCGCGATGAAGAGTGGCCCCTGCTCGCTGCACCCAGAGAGGGCCCTCGCACAGAGGCGAAGACCCAATGCGGCCAAATTAATTAATTAATTAAACGAATTTTTTAAAAAAAATAGTACTGGCCAATTTTTTATGTACTTATGTGCAATATCAGGATATATACAGATATAGGATTCATTATTATATTTTCTTTCCTTTTATGTTTTTTGAGTAGAAGCAATTTTAATAATAACACCTTCAGACTACATTGTGTTCTGAATAACCCATGAAAAATGAGAAAATTTCATAAAACAGTATTTATAACATAGAGCAACCATGAGATATTTCTAGGTTTCTTGCCACTTTTGTACTAAATAATGTTGATATATATTTTCTATAAAAGAAATGAAGTAATAGTAAGCTCCATATGACAATTTTAGCCAGTAAGGAGCTAGATTTAAAAAGAAAAATTTAATTTCCACCTCTATTTAATAGTTTTTGTGATCCAAAAGAACTGCTCTCTAAAAATACCTAATAAGACTGACAAATGAGTGAGGTGGATGGACCTAGAGTCTGTCATACAGAGTGAAATAAGTCAGAAAGAGAAAAACAAATACCACATGCTAACACATATATATAGAATCTAAAAAAGAAAGACAAGTGGTTCTGAAGAACCTAGGGGCAGGACAGGAATAAAGACAGACGGAGACGTAAAGAATGGACTTGAGGATAGAAAAAAATCTTAATCTCCTAAACTTTAAAAAAAAACTAATCTGCCAGTCATAATAACACACCCAATTTCACTCCTATGTGAAACAGTGAAACTAACAGTATCATTTTCATTTGTGTATTAGGTAAGATAAAAAATCAATTAAAAATTATTTCTTATTTAATACATACTAATTTGCCCAAGACTTCTAATTATAAACAGTCTTCAGTCTGTCTACTGTTCAAGACTAAATACATTCTTCTAATTTACAACAAAAATGAAACTTTTTTTTTAATACATACCATCATCATCTTTGCTTTCTAGTGGAACACTCCAAGCTATTAGGTTTCTTGCTGTACGACCCTCCTCTGCAACTATTCTCCTTACTTTGTCATGACTATTGGAGCGCTGGAATGAAGCCTATGCACAGAAAAGAGAACATGTATTAGTTTATTAAATTAGTCAACATAAAAAATACATCTGGCAGACAAATTCATCATTTCTATTATTTTCTCAGAAAGGAAACACTTAAAACTAATTTGGGATCGGAAAGGTGCTTAGACAGAAATAAGAGTAAGTCCCAGATCTTTTTCACTTCTAAAAAGACTGAATTTTACAACTTTAAAAATAAATAAATCATTTCAAGAATGAATTCAACCTAAGGTTTGAAAAACTGTCCTAAGGAGCACAAACACTGCTGTGTACCCATTTCAGCACCACTCCCCCATATGTATCACAGGTTAAAGAGGGTACATATTCCCTCTGAAAGCTCTCGGCAACAAAAAATGTTTTCAAGACTCCTGTTTTTTTCCCTACAGATAATGCTAAAGTAAATTTTCACTCAGCTGTAAATTTCCACTGCATAATTTTATCTCCAAGTTATTGGGATCTAAATAATAATTCCTGTAAACTAACATATTTAAGTTGCAAAATTTTAAACTCTGCCCTACTGCACACAATGTGTGTATGTATACATGTAAGTGGTGTGTGTGTGCATGTGTGTATTCTTGCTTTCTCTAGTTCCACACATCTGAAAGCAACACTAGCCTACAGGTTCAGCCCCAACAAAACCCTGGGCCAATGGAAGCCAGATCCAGTAATGTAAAGGAAATTACCTTCCCACTAATGAATGCTATATGAAAATAGCCCACTTTTTTTTTCTGTTGTAATAAGATCATGGATGCCTTTACTGTCTTCTTTTGCTTCTCTATATTTTTACTTTTTTACTTTTTTTTTATTCTTTTGTAACATCTTTATTAGAGTATAATTGTTTTACAATGGTGTGTTAGTCTCTGCTTTATAACAAAGTGAATCAGCTATACCTATACATATATCCCCATATCTCCTCCCTCTTGCGTCTCCCTCCCACCCTCCCTATCCCACCCCGCTAGGTGGTCACAAAGCATTGAGCTGATCTCGCTGTGCTATGCGGCTGCTTCCCACTAGCTATCTATTTTACATTTGGTAGTATATATAAGTCCATGCCTCTCTCTCACTTCGTCCCAGCTTACCCTTCCCCCTCCCCGTGGCCTCAAGTCAACTCTCTACGTCTGCATCTTTATTCCTGTTCTGCCCCTAGGTTCTTCAGAACCAGAAAATAGCCCATTTTTATAAGTCAAGAATCTATGAAAAGAAAACGGCTCTAAAGCATCCCTATGAGCACAAGGATACAGCCTCCTTGCCCAACCCTTAACTCCATGTGGGAAATCTACCTCTTTCTGAAAAGAATTCACTCCTGGCCCAGCCCAAAATCCTAGTCCAACTAATGAGCGAGTTCATCTTCTCTTCTAGTTCTTGCCAGTCTAAACTCTTAGCATCCCTGGAATCCTTAGTCAACAACAAATTTACTGGACAATTACTATGTGCCAAGCACTGTGTAAAACACCGAGAAGAATACAAAAATATAAGGTAATATACGTGTCCTCAAAGAATTAACAATCCAAATGAGTGAACCAAACACATAAAAGCAAAAACTAATGTATGAATTAATCAGTATGGTATCTAGTCTCCAGATGCCCCCCTTCCCCTCAATAAACCACTCCTGCTGGTGTTCATGCCCTTGTGTAATCCCCTCCCCTTGAACCTGGCTCTGTGACCTGCTTTTTGACCTATACAATGAGGTGGAAGTGACACTGCGTAATTTCTGAAAATAGGTCATAAGAAGCTTTGTAGTCTCTACCTGGGTCTCTTGGAATGATCCTTCTTGGGATATTCACTCTTGAAACCCAGCCATCCATGCCATGAGAAGCCAAAGCCACCAGTAGAGAGACCAGGTAAAGTCAGCACTGATGGACAGGCCCAGCTGAACTCCCAGCTGACAGACAACATCCACTGAGCCATCTTGGACATTCCAGTCCAGTCAAGCCCCCGGATGAATGCTGCCATCCCAGCACCCCAGGCACCCCAGGGCAGAAAAACCACCTAGTCAACCCATAGTATCATGACAGGTAACAGGAACTATATGTATGCACACTAATCCACAATAAACACATCTGTATTTCTGTATCTATCTGTACAGAGATATTGAAAACTGTGAGTTTATATTAATACCTATGATACCTCTGATTTCTTTTTTTAAATATTTATTTATTTATTTTGGCTGCACAGGGTCTTAGTTGCAACACACGGGATCTTCCTTGCAGCACGCGGGATCCTTAGTTGCGGCATGCAGGCTTTTTAGTCGCAGCAAGTGGGCTTCTTAGTTGAGGCATGCAGACTTTCAGCTGCGGCATAAGGAATTCTTAGTTGCAGCATGCGGGCTTCTTAGTTGCAGCATGCAGACTCTTAGTTGTGGCATGCATGCGGGATCTAGTTCCCTGACCAGGGATCAAGCCCAGGCCCACCGCACTGGGAGCTCAGATTCTTACCCACTGGACCAACAGGGAAGTCCCAATACCTCTGATTTCAATCCTACATCATAGGTTCATTTTAGCCTTCCCCTTTCCTTATTTGTAATTTCTTTCTCCAACAGTAAGAAACCCAGCTCTCATCATCTAAAATATATTTACTTACCTGTTCAATTCTAATATATACATAAAGTAGTTTCAAAAAAAAGGGGGGGGGGGAATTCCCTGGCTGTCCAGTGGTTAGGACTCTGCACTTTCACTGACGAGGGCCCAGGTTTGATCCCTGCTCAGAGAAGTAAGATCCCACTAGCCACGCCATGCAGCCAAAAGTAATAAAAAATAAATAAATAAAATAAAATAAAGTAGTTTCATAACTGCTAACCCATATCTCTGGGAGAAACACACTTACTAACAAGATTATATTTCTATACAGTTCCGTCTTTAGCCTTACAGTGTCCAAAGTACTAAATTTTGTTTTCCAAAATTACTTAAATTAGTTCGTCTCATCCTCAACCCTTCAGTGTGGTTACATTATATACCTGTAATATGTTACTCTTTAGTTTCTGGGTTCCCCTCACGTACTGGTAAATTTTAATTGCTGGCTTATTTGGGGAGTATGTGAAAGAAAGGCAACACATGTTTCTCAAACAAAAGAACGTATTAATTAGTATGACTTTGAGAGAAGAAAAAAGTCACTACACTCTAGGGCAGGGGTCCACGAACTTCCCCTACAATGGGCCAGACAATAAACAATTATTATTTTAGGCTTTGCAGGCCATACAGTCTCTTATGACAACTACTCAATCATGCCATTTTGTGTGACAGCAGCCATACACAACATGTAAACAAATGGGTGTTGCTCTGTGGGAAATACATATTACTGTTCAGTTTGAAATAAATTCAAATTTTGGAAAAGTTAAAAATTAGCACAAAGAATCCTCAAAATACCCTCATACATTTTTTTTCCTAAAACATCTGAGAATAAACTGCAATCATCATATCTTTTGCCCTTAAGTACTCCAATGTGTATTTCATATATCCAAAGACACTCCCCTATATAAATATACTACAACTATCAAATTAAGAAATTATCATTGATCCAAATTATTATCTAAATTAGAGTAATTATTTAAATTTCACCAACTGTTCCACTAAGGTCTTTGATAATATAAAGTTGACAACAGAGAGAGGGGGAAGATGGTGGAAGAGTAAGACTCGGAGATCACCTTCCTCCCCACAGACATCAGAAATACACCTACATGTGGAACAACTCCTACAGAACACCTACTGAACACTGGCAGAAGACCTTAGACCTCCCAAAAGGCAAGAAACTCCCCACGTACCTGGGTAGGGCAAAAGAAAAAAGAAAAAAAATAGGGACGGTACCTACACCAGTGGGAGGGAGCCATGAAGGAGGAAAGGTTTCCACACACTAGGAAGCCTCTTCGCGGGCGGAGACTCCGGGTGGCAGAGAAGAGCGCAGAGACAGGGGTGCAGAGGGCAAAGCGGAGAGATTCCGCACAAAGAATCGCTGCCGACCAGCACTCACCAGCCTGAGAGGCTTGTCTGCTCACCCGCCGGGACGGGCAGGGGCTGGGAGCTGTGGCTCGGGCTTACCTCGCATCGCAGGGAGAGAGGACTGGCGGCGTGAACACAGCCTGAAGGGGTTAGTGCACCACGGCTAGCCGGGAGGGAGTCCGGGGAAAAGTCTGGACCTGCCGAACAGGCAAGAGACTTTTTCTTCCCTCTTTGTTTCCTGGTGCGTGAGGAGAAGAGATTAAGAGCACTGCTTAAAGGAGCTCCAGAGACGGGCACGAGCCGCGGCTAACAGCGCGGACCCCAGAGACGGGCATGAGATGCTAAGGCTGCTGCTGCTTAACCAAGAAGCCTGTGTGCAAGCACAGGTCACTATCCACACCTCCCCTCCAGGGAGCCTGTGCAGTCCGCCACTGCCAGGGTCCCGGGATCCAGGGACAACTTCCCAGGGAGAACGCACGGCGCGCCTCAGGCTGGTGCAACATCCTGCAGGCCTCTGCCGCCGCAGGCTCGCCCCGCACTCTATGCCCCTCCCTCGCCCTGGCCTGAGTGAGCCAGAGCACCTCAATCAGCTGCTCCTTTAACCCCGTCCTGTCTGAGTGAAGAACAGACGCCCTCTGGAGACCTACATGCAGAGGCGGGGCCAAATCCAAAGCTGAACCCCAGGAGCTGTGCGAACAAAGAAGGGAAAAGGAAATTTCTCCCAGCAGCCTCAGAGGCAGAGGATTAAAGCTCCACAATCAACTTGATGTACCCTGCATCTGTGGAATACCTGAATAGACGAGGATCGTACCAAATTGAGAAGGTGGACTTTGCGAGCAAGATTTATTATTTTTTCCCCTTTTCCTCCTTTTGTGAGTGTGTATGTATATGCATCTGTGTGAGATTCTGTCTGTATAGCTTTGCTGTCACCATTTGTCCTAGGATTCTATCCGTCGGTTTTTGTTTTTTTTTTTACTTTTTGAAAATATTTTTTCTTACTATTTTTTATTTTAATAACTTTATTTTATTTTATTTTATCCTCTTTCTTTCTTTCTTTGTACTTTTTCTCCCTTTTATTCTGAGCCATGTGGATGAAAGGCTCTTGGTGCTGCAGTCAGGAGTCAGTGCTGTGCCTCTGAGGTGGGAGAGCCAACTTCAGGACACTGGTCCATAGAGACCCCCCAGCTCCACATAATACCAAACGGCGAAACCTCCTAGAGGGGTGGGATAGGCAGGGTGGGAGGGAGGGAGACGCAAGAGGGAAGAGATATGGGAACATATGTATATGTATAACTGATTCACTTTGTTATAAAGCAGAAACTAACACACCATTTTAAAGCAATTATACTCCAATAAAGATGTAAAAAATAAATAAATAAAGGTGACAACAGATATAAGCTCAATTATTCCAGAAGCTCTACAAACTCCAAGCATGATAAATATAAATACAAAGAAAACCATGCCTCAACCAACCACAGAAAAACTGATGATAGCCTGAAACATAGAGAAAAACTTAAAAGCATACAGAGGAGGGAAAAACAGCTCACCTTTAAAGAAGCAATCATACAGTAAGACTGACAGCTTTGAATTGCCCAGGAAGTGATAAAAGTAATAATTTATAATAAATACATGAATAACTTATTACTACCTATTCAGTAGAATAGTAGGGTCAAAACCTTGACTCAAGAGAGTTCAAGAGAATGTTGAGTGAGAAAATGGAGACAGCAAGTATAAATAACTTTTTTTGAGTTCTGTAATACAGGCGAAAAGAGAAAGAAGAAAGCAAAAATGAACAGAGAAGGTTTTTAAGATGGATGATAGTATGTTTTTATGCTGATGGGAATGATCCATAGGAAGTGAAATTGCATATGTAGGGAAATGGAATAACCAAAGAAGCTAAAGCTGCGAGTGACAGGAACTGAGTTTCAGTGTACAGGAATGAACCAACCAGCTCAAACTATTAGGCAAACAAAGACTGCTCTCTTCCACTCCAATACTCTGTGCTATGAAGTTAACCCAAATTTCCGTCTCCAAAACTTGACATTTTATATTTTTAAAATAAATACCTGCCTCCACATTCCTTCATTCCTCTGACCTTACCCTGGATATCCACATGGCATCTACTCACCTGACTCATAAGCTTTCGCTGAGACTCATTAGTCTGTGACCAATGTTCCAGCTCCATTCTGTGCAAAATACTTGAATGATCTCTTTTCTATTCCCATACTTTCCAATCAGTGTAACATCATAAAATCTCCTTTTGCTTAAAGACATCTCCCAATGATTATATAACTTAGACTGGCATCTATCATTTAGGTTACCTAAGCATTGTTTTAACCAAAATGTATCACTATTCCTTTCAGGCCAGATGAATACATTTAAATAGGTGGTCTACTTTTCATCTCTTTTTCAGATAATTCTCTTATGCAATCGCAGAAAATTATATAGATAGATATACATATATATATATATATATATCAGATCATAAAATCAACTATTCTTTACTTTATAACTCAAGAGTCTTCATAAAGTAATGAGTTTCTCGGAACTAAAATGACCACAAGATAGCAACCCTGTAGTACTGCTAGACCAGAAAATTGGAAACCTAATATTGTCTTCTTCTATAAACATTTCAGTTCTACCACAAATTTTGTAGTTAGTTCTTTTATACTTAGTACACACACACATATTCAAAGAAAAAGCCACCAGCTTAACACTGTCTTCATTCTTAATTCCAATACTTCATAAGGAAAAACATTATAACACTCATCTTACAACACATGACTGAAAACCATTTTTCAGTTTAAAGCACAAGTGCCTTCTGCAGTATATGCTGAATGGACTCTTTTCAGTAAAAACTCATTTATTATAATCAATTTTAATAATCCTATTCTTATAAAATGTCAGTAGTAACTTAATGCAATTTTAAACATTTTAATTAAAGCATCAGGGTTTGAAATGCAATAAATGAGTCTGAGATACTTCAAAACATTATAGATGTCTATTTCAAACAGTATTTTCACACAGGTTCTTTTCTTCCAAGAGACTTAAACAAAATATATGTATTTTCATCCAAAGTCACAGTGTGCCACCTAGTGCCATAGGGAGATTTTACAGAGGCTTGTTCAAAAACTAAATGTTTCACCCAATCCAAAAATGGGCAGAGGACCTAAACAGACATTTCATATAAAACAGAAACTGACACACCATTGTAAAGCAATTATACTCTAATGAAGATGTTAAAAAAAAAAACTAAATGTTTCAATAAAAAGCATACACATCAGCCTTAAACTTTTTATGTTTGACTCTTCAGTATATAATCTAAGAAAGTGCTCAGAATGTTTACCAAGAAACATATATACCTCTTAGCAAGGCTCATCAAACAAAAGAAAAAAGAAGGCAAAAATAACCAATATCAAGAATAAAAAAGGAACATCACTACAGATTCTAGAATCTCCAGAAGTCAAAAACATAAAAGGATGTTATAAATAGTATCAATAAATTTGAAAATGTTGATGAAATGCACAAAATCCTTGAAAAACACAACCAAACTTGGCATAAAAGGAAACGGGAAAATCTGAGTATTTATTAAAGAAATTTTTAAATTTTAAATACTAAAGAAATATTTACTGAAGAAGTTCCACAAAAGATAATCCAGGCTCAGATAGGTTTCACTGGTGAATTCTCTTAATCACTGAAGGAAAAATTGCACTAAATTCTTCCAGAGAATAAAAAAGAAGGACCAAATCTCAACTCATAGAGTCCCACGTGACGCATTTAGGATATGAGAACCTAAGAGGACAAGAGAAGTAAATTACCCATTCAAATTCTTTCAAAAGTAACAATGTGAAAATTACATATACATACATACACACTCACACTTGCAAACTGAATCCAGGTAAAACATCACAATCAAGTTGATTTTATTTCAGGAAGCAAGGCTGATTTAACATTTTAAAATCAATGAATGTAATTTGCCATATTAACAAAATAAAGGAGAAAAGTTTGATGCTCACTTCAGCAGATGAAAAAAGCATGTGATAAAACTGGACAATCATCCATGATAAAAATTCTTCACAAACTATAGCAAACAGCGTATTTAATGATAAAATCTTGAAAGAGACAAGGATGCCTACCATCACCACTTCCATGAATCACTGTACTGAAGTTCCTAGCCCATGTAATAAGGTGAGAAAAAGAATGAGAGGGAAAATATAAGGTGAACCTGGAACAGCTTGTTACACTAGAAAGTATAGAAGGACTCAAAGAATAATAGGAGCATATGAAAAGACACAAGAGCCAGTTTGAAGGAGTTTCCACCAGCTAAATCAGGGACAATCTGAGCATCAAAATAAATGGTAGTAATAGATTATAACAGTAAATAAATAAAAAATCCAGAAAGCCTGAAAGACAGACAGGCACACAGATAATTGGGAAGAAAGCAAATATTTATTATCTAATTTAATTAATATTTATTATCATCAGTGGATGCTAAAACTAATGGGTAGACAGTTTGATGAGTTGCAGGGTATTTACATAGCATCAAAGTATCTCTTGACAAATTAATTTCTAAAGAGAAAGCAAACTTTAAATAGAAGAACCTGACAATACCCTATATTAACCAAGTGATCAGAGTCAACATGACCAATAGCAGGACAAACTGACATCATATGCTTCATGATGTGATATACTGACAAGGATACATCATCATTCATGTGATATTCTGCCAAAAATACAAAATCTGACTCTAATAATAAGGAAACATGACCCGAATCGAGTGATGTTCTTCAAAATAACTGTCCTGTACTCTTCGAAAATGGCAAAGTCAAAAAAAAGAGGCAAAGAAAGTCTGAGGAATTATTCCAGGTTAAAGGAGACCAAAGAGACATGATAACTAAATGGATCAAGAAAAAAAATAGCTATAAGAGATATTATTGACATAATGACAAACTTTGACTACATTGTGGCTTATATAATAGTATTATATGAATGTTAAACTTCTAGATTTTGATAATTGAATTGTGGTCATGTAAGAGAATGTCCTTGTTCTTAGGAAACATACACTGAATATCTAGGGATAAAGGAGTATGCTAGCTTCAAATTGAGGCAGGAGATAGGTGGGCCCCAGGCTGAGCAGCTGGAATCTGTCCCCTGTGGACAGATACTCCAAGAGAAAGATAAAGGCAGGAGCAAGGAGGAGGTGAGTCTTGCTTGGATAAAAGATAAAGAGACCACATATTTCTCATTTTTGAGGACCAGGAGACCTCTCCAACTACACGTGTGCAGAAAGGCTCCTCTGGGGTCAAAAGGGGAGGGGGCGCCACCCCATAACAGGTGGTGACAACCTCTCCAGAGGCCTCTACACTGGAATCCATCTTGGCAAAAAGATGCACACACATTTCAGGGTGGGCCCTAGGACAGGTCCCCTGTGGGAAAGAAATGAGATAATTGGCCAAAGGTAAACAAAGACCAGGAAGAAGTGCCCTATGTAAGTGATTTGAATCACCTCTCTGGTGCACTCCTCCTCAATAGGAAGGACACCCACACCCTTTCTCTTCAGGTGTGTATCTCTGTCTTGCTTCTGTCTTAAATAAACTGTTTCTCTGTGCTCTCCCACTTGTGCTGTGTCTCTAGTAATAAACTTTGTTCCTGTTTTTACAGTTTTTGCCTCCTTGAGAAATTTATTTTTCAGTGAGGGGCAAGAGCCAGGGCAACTTTGCTTCTAGCCTCTAGTCCCTGGTGGTCAAGTGGTTAGGATTCCTGGTTTTCACCCAGGCTACCCAGGTTCACTTTCTGAGCAGGAAACTAGGATCTCTCTTCAGGACCACTCACTGCTGTCTCCTCGAGATCAAAATATTTTCAAATGGTTCATGGAAGAGTAATATATTTATGCACATAACATGTATATACTATATGCATGTTTGTGCAAATACATGTGTGTGCAAATACATGTACATGTCTATAGGTACATATGTATATGTGTTTGTATGTTTACATGATCATTTTTTTTCTGGCTGTGCTGCATAGCATATGGGATCCTACTTCCCCAACCAGGGATCGAACCTAGGGCCCCTGCAGTGGAAGTGCAGAGTCCTAACCACTGGACCACCAGGGAACTCCCTATGTGTAATTTTAGATACACATATTGTGTATATATACATTTATACACATCTGTATGTTTTATATACACACATACATATAGAAAAAGAGAAAGAGAATATGAGAAAAGAGACAAAATTAGCAATTGGTAAAGTTAGTTAAAGAATATATGAGAATTCCTTGTACTCCTCTTGCAACCTTTCTTAAATTTGAAATTATAGCAAAATAAAAGGTGCTAAAAATAATGATAATAAAGGATGATATTTTCATGAACTTCAGGTAAAGAAAAAAGTCTTAATCGGGACACAAAAAGCACTAATCATAAAGGAAAAAACTAATAAACTGAACTTCACTGAAATTAAGAACAGCTTCTACTAAAAAGACATCATTAAAAGAATGAAAAAGCAAGCCACAAAGAAGATATATGCATAAAAGAAACAAAGGTCTTGTACCCAGGATAGATAGAGAACTCCTTAAATCAATTAGAAAAGGAAAGACAACCCAACAGGAAAATAGGCACTTCACAAAAGATACATAAATAACCAATTACCATACAAAAAGGTACTCAAAAGCAGGCACCGGAAATACTAAATTTTTTTTTTTAAATAAATGACTATACTGTATGGTGGTGAGGGGTTGGGGCAACTGCTTACACTGCTGACAGGAAGCTAAACTGGTACAACCACTTTGGAAATCTGGCATTATCTACCAAAGCACAAACCAGCCTCTGTTTATCTCTCTAGCCTCATCTTCCATTACTCTTTTCTTTTCTTTTCTTTTCGATAAATTGAGTCTCAGAAATTTTATTTTATTTATTTATTTTTTTAATTTTATTTTTGGCTGCATTGGGTCTTTGTTGCTGCGCATGGGCTTTCTCTAGTTGTGGCAAGTGGGGGCTGCTCTTTGTTGAGGTGCACAGGCTTCTCATTGACTTGTTGCACAGCATGGACTCTAGGTGTGTGGGCTTCAGTAGTTGCAGCACACGGTGCTCAGCAGTTGTGGCACACGGGCCCTAGGGCACATGGACTTCAGTAGTTGTGGAGCACGGGCTCAGCAGCTGTGGCTCACAGGCTCTAGAGCGCAGGCTCAGTAGTTGTGGTGGATTCTTAACCACTGTGGCGCCAGGGAAGTCCCTCCATTACTCTTCTTGTCTGTCATGCTCCAACCCCACTGACTTCTATTCAGTTCCCTACAGCCACCAAGCTCCCTCCTAATTCAAGGCATTTATATAGAATTCTCTCTGCTATTTAGAATGTTCTGCCATTCTACAATGTACATTTATTGGCTTCCTCCCCAGCATTCACTCCCTACATCTTTCCTAATAGTTCAATTTTGTTGGGGTCTCATGTGGTTCTAGAGAAGTAGACTTCATCCCTAACTCCAGGCAACCCATGACCTTGCCTAAGCCAATCAGCATATTCCATTCCTCCAGGCATAACAAGTGATTCTGGTGTAAGCATGTAACGTAAGGTGATCAATACACAGTGGACTTCAGATCTTCTCCTGAAATATTGGAGAAAAGACTCATTTTCCTACTGGCCATACATGAGGGAATACAAAGTTCTGAAAACTGTCACTAACCAACTGGAGACCTTAAAGGGAGCAAACCTTAAGATTATGGCAACAAAACAGAAGGCAGAACCAAGGGAAGAAAAGCAATCAAATCCTTGGTGAAACTGTTGAGCCAACAGATCAAGTCTTATCTCTACTTGCTACTGAAAGCATCCTAACTAAGACAGTGTTCCTCTTAGCCCAGCCAAGGCCTAATGATCTTTCAAGCCCCAACTTAATGGTACTTTCTCAGAATGAGGTATCTTCAACTCCCAGACTTGGCCAGGACCCCTTTTATATACTCGAATCAACTTGTACACCTTTGTAGCACATCTCACAATTAAATTTTAAATTATATAATTATGTGTTTACCATCTATGCTCCCCATTAGACTGTAAGCTTCTGGAGGACTGGATTTTGTTCATCACTCTAGCTAGTGTGTGCTAGCACAGTGCCCAGCACATAAATACATCATGAATGATGAATAATTGGAATGATAAAGAAATCGTCATAGATAGCTAGTGGGAAGCAGCCGCATAGCATAGGGAGATCAGCTTGGTGCTTTGTGACCACCTAGAGGAGTGGGATAGAGAGGGTGGGAGGGAGGGAGACACAAGAGGGAAGAAATATGGGGACATGTGTATGTATAACTGATTCACTTTGTTATAAAGCAGAAACTAACACACCACTGTAAAGCAATTATACTCCAATAAAGATGTTTAAAAAAAAAGAAATCATCAATAAATAATTGACAAAATAAATATATCATGAATAAATGAACAACATCATTGGGAAATAAGGTGCTCAACATAAATCCACAAGTAAAGTTCTGCCCTGCTAAGCACAAATTCTTTTCGATTTTACCATTTTGGATGAAAATCTCTGAATCACAGTTCCCTGACTTCTGAAACAGAGACTACTGAAGCAACTTCCTCTTTTCTTGAAACTTTCAGGCTATCACTATAAACACCAACTTTTGTATGATATTGTAATATATAGCCTTCAGGAGCTATAGAAGGGCAGTGGATGACTGTCTTAAAATAAATGCACCCAGGCCAAAGTGTTTTTAGACTTTTTGGGCTCTTTACTTCCTACTGATTTTGCAGAAAACAAAAACTTAATTCTTAATTATTTTGTCTTCTTCCCTATCAGGCTATCAGCTGTCAATTCCTATCTGTTAGAATTCTGGGAAATGTACTACTATGTTTCTGAATAAGAAACTCAAGAATTCTACAAGTACAGTGAATATATTTTCTGTATGTGAATTATCTGTTATGGATGATCACAGGCATATTTCATTTACTTTCAGGGTTTTGGCCACATTCTTCAGAGTCACAATAAGCAGTGCTTTACTATACCTTTCCCATTAAGCAGTTTAAAAACAACACAGATCAAAAGGAAATACTATGCAGCTGTAATAAGGAATGAAGATCTCTAATGATCTAGGATATATTGTTAAGTGAGGGAAAAAAGTATTAGAATACGGTATCTTTGAATTTGAGAAAGAGAATGATAAATATATATAAATTATATACATATTTATATATTTTTCTTCTTTTTGAAAATATAAGCAATAAAGGATAAACCAAAAACTAGTCAAAATGATTACCCACGAGACCCATTAGGATAGCTACTACCAAAAAAAATAATAATAATAACAAGGATGTGAAGAAACTGGAACCCTTGCTCACTACTGATCGGAATGTAAAATGGTATAGCTGCTGTGGAAAACAGTATGGAGGTTCCTCAAAAAATCTGATATGATCCAGGAATTCTACTTTGGGTATATAGCAAAAAGAATTAAAACTAGGGTCTCAAAGAAATATTTATACATCCATGTTCACAGCAGCATTTTCACAATAGTTAAAATGTGGGAGCAACCTTGTCCGTAGACAAATGAATGGATAAGCAGAATGTAGTATATACATACAATGGAATATTACTCAGTCTTAAAAAGTAAATTCTGACATATGCTACTATCTTAGGATAGTATGCTAAGTGAAATAAACTAGTCACAAAAAGACAAATACTGTATGATTCCACTTATATGAGGTACCTAGAGTAGCCATAATCATAGAGAGAGAAAGTAAAAAGGTGGCTGCTAGGGGCTGGGGGAGGAAAGAAATAGGGAGTTATTGTTTAATAGGTGTAGAGTTTCAGTTTTGCAAGATGAAAAGAGTTCTGAAGATGGACAGTGGTGATGGTTGCACAACTATATGAATGTACTTAATACCACTGAACTGAACACTTAAAAATGGTCGAGGGGCTTCCCTGGTGGCACAGTGGTTAAGGATCTGCCTGCCAATGCAGGGGACACGGGTTCAAGCCCTGGGCCAGGAAGATCCTACATGCCGCAGAGCAACTAAGCCCATGCACCACAACTACTGAGCCTGTGCTCTAGAGCCTGCCAGCCACAACTACTGAAGCCCACAAGCCACAACTACTGAAGCCCATGTGCCTAGAGCCCGTGCTCCACAACAAGAGAAGCCTACGCACCACAACACAGAGTAGCCCCCGCTCGCCGCAACTAGAGAAAGCCCATGAGCAGCAACGAAGACCCAATGCAGCCAAAACAAATAAATAAATTTTTAAAAATGGGTGAGATGGTAAATTTTCTGCATTTTACCACAATTTAAAACATAGAAAAGAAAAGAAAAGATTGCCCACGAAGGGAAGAAGAGGAAGAAGAAAAGTCATACTTCTCTAAATGAATACTGTTTAATAAGAATTGTGAACCAGGTAAACATTGCATATAATATTAAAACAAAGTAAAATCAAAAAGAAAAAGAAATATCAAAAATCAAAAAGAGGTTGAAAACAGTGGAATAATTTTTTCAGCATACTGAGAGAAAAATTAGTCAATCTAGACTTCTATACTCAGCAGACCATCTTTCAAAATTAGGGCAGGAAAAAAAAGATACCTTAGACAAACAAAAACAGAGCTTATTATAAGCTCAAATTCCTCACTATAAGAATTTCTCAGAATATTAAAGGCAGCAAGAAAACAATCCCAAATGACAGATTTAAAAAATTTAAAACTCAGAGCTTTTTTTATGTCTTTAAGATATAAAAGAAACTGGAGTGTAGAATGGGGCAGGATGAGATAGGAAAGGAGAATATAGGTAGAAACAGTCCCGCCTTTATACCCAAAAGAGGAGGCTCCTGCCCTGAGCCCTACACTTTAGGAGATTACACCTATCAAAATACCAAAACATCAAAAATATCAAAACCCAAAGATAATAAGTAACTAATTGAGGGTACAGGAATTAAGAGAGAGAGATTCACAAACTGAACTGAGACCTCCCCATCCTAAGAGAAGACAATGAAGAGAAGGAAGGAGGCAAAGCACAGCCTCTGTGCTGAGAAACCAAGGTAAAAACATCTAATTTTACTTAAGAATGGCCACCCCCAATCTCCCAAGGAGGTGTCTAGGCAGCCTGGATTCCCCCAGAAACTGCTTTCCCTCCTCCTCCTGGGTTTGAGTGGGATAGTTTAAGAAGATACTTAGAACTGCCTTAAATCTTGAGTTAGAAAAGTAGAATATGGGGAAGGAGAACCCATCTGCCCAGACTCTCCAGGGACTTTCACCACATCAGTCCCCATCTAAGATTTGGAGACCACCCTGGCCCAACTTCCACCCTGCCAACCCCAGGGAGTATATTGCTCCTTTAAGAGCTGGCTGGGCCCTGGGTAGGAAAGTAAGTCAGGCTGCTGACATAAACTGATTTATAACTTTTTAAGATTAAGACATATTGTTAAAAAAAAAAAAAAGCTGACTTCCATTTCTATTCTTGCCCTAGGTTGTACAAATGTTAGGAGTGAGAGTCTATGGCTCTCAAGTTGAACAGTCCATTCACAGTCAGTTACTTTATTGTTGTGCTTTATAACAAATGTGTTCCATAGAGTGTCTTGAAGGTAACAAATATTACATCAAAAAAGAGAATGAATTAAAAATAGAAGGAAGGAAGGGAGGTAGAAGGAGGCTAAAAAAACTAAGGTTAATGCTTAAGGTAGCTTGATCACTTACCATCATTTTTTAATTCCCTTCTATGCCAAGAAGTTCATTTACCACACAAATCCATGGGGTGTGACTCCTATAATAAAAAATACATAGTACATACTCTTAGTCATAACATTGTCATAAAATCATATTTATTCATAAAAGATAAAAATCTCATCCCCGCAAGTTTCTCATTACATTAAACAACAAAAACATCACCCCTTTATATTCCGTTTAGATATACTATAGCATGTTTTAAACACTCTATGCTGAATAATACCTCAATATCTCCAAAAAAAATTAAATGGAAGAGAAAGAGTATTAATTACAAAAATAGCCCATGACATTCCAATCCAAAGGCTTCAAGCTTTTTTTTTACTAAACACACACACACTTTATATCATGACTCAGTTCATACATACATGATTAACTGAAACAAAGTTTCATGAAGTAATATTTATCCCTATTGTGAGAGAGGCACTCTGATTATTTCCTATTCTATTCTATTTCATTTTTTAAATACTGCTTTCACTGAATTGATTTATGACCCACTAATGAACCCCAACTCAGTATACAAAACACTGTGTAACCTCTCCTTAGGAATTTGCAAAAACTGAGATTTTATCATAATATCTCAATTACAGAACATCTAATTCTCTACATACAACAGATCCTACTTTTCAGGAAACCTAGTTAATATTGGTCAACCCTTTATTCAAAGAAATCCAAAGCTAGGAAACTAGGTAAAAAACAAGAGGACAGAGAAATTGTGAGAAAAAATGGCTTAACGCCATAACAAAAGCTACTGAACAAAGAAAAGCAAGCAACAGTTGGAACCCAACCTTCTGGGATGACAGCCTAGGTCCTTTATCTTCGTCAAGTGAATCTGCTCCTTTTAAAACGCAGCACTTCAAATGAAAACATATGTTCACACAATAACTTACATACAAGTATTCACAGCAACATTATTCCTAATAGCCAAAAAGTGGAAAAAACCCAAATGTCCAAAAACTGTTGGATAAATAAAATGTACTATATCCCTGCAATGAAATCTTATTTGGCCATAAAATAGTATAAAGTACTGGTACATGCTACAACATAAAGGAATCTTGAAAACAAGATGCTAAGTGAAAGAAGCCAGTCATAAAAGACCACATATTACATAATTCCACTTATATGTAATGTCCAAAATGGGCAAATCAAGACAGTCAGAAAAACAGATTACTGCTTGCCTAGGGCTAGAGAGTTGGAGGATGATGAGTTACTGCTAATGAATACAGGGTTTCTTTTTGGGATGATGAAAATGTTCTAAAATTCAATATGGTGACGGTTGTACAACTCTGTGAATATACTAAGAACCACTTTTTAAATGGGTGAGTTGTAAGGTACATGGATTATATCCCAGTAAAAATGTCATACTTTTAAAAATATACTACTTCTGTTCACAACTTCTCCAATGCCTCTACATCTCACTCAGAGTAAAAGTCAAAGTCCTCACAGTGGCCTACCACACCCTAAACCTTCTAACTCCCCATAAGTCCCTGACCATACCTCCTACTCCTCTCTTCTCTGGTGTTCATTCCACTTCAACCACACTGGCCTCCTTAAGTTCCCCAACATGCCAGACACACTACCCCCTCAGGGCTTTACAATTTAAAGTCCCCATCTGGAACACTCAAGATTAACTCCATCTTTGCCCACATGTCACTTTCTCAGTGAGGCCTTCTGACACGCTCTTTTAAACACTGCAACCTGTTTATCCTGACTCCCGCCACTGGCACTCCCTATCCCACTTCTTCTCTAGAGCACTCATTACTTTATATTATTTACTTACTTGGTGGACTGTCCCTCTTTCCCCACAAGAATGTAAACTCCATTATGTTCTTTTTTTTTTTTTTCCTATTAGATCTCCCTCCCACCCCACCCCCATCAAACGCATCTAGGTCATCACAGAGCACCAAGCTAAGCTCCCTGTGTTATACAGCAGGTTCGCACTAGCTCTATTTTACATATGGTAGTATACTTATGTCAAACCTAATCTCCCAAATTGTCCTACCCTCCCCTTCCCCTCCCTGTGTCCACATGTCCATTCTCTATGTCTACATCTCTACTCCTGTGCTGCAAATAGGTTCATCTGTACCATTTTTCTAGATTCCACAAATATGCATTAATATACAGTATTTGTTTTTCTCTTTCTGGCTTATTTCACTCTATATGACAGACTCTAGGTCCATCCACATCTCCAAATATGACCCAATTTCGTTCCTTTTTATGGCTGGCTGAGTAATATTCCACTGTATATATGTACCACATCTTCTTTATCCATTCATCTGTTGGACATTTAGGTTGCTTCCATGACCTGGCTAATGTAAACAGTGCTGCAATGAATATTGGGGTACATGTGTCCTACTGAATTATGGTTTTCTCAGGGTATATGCCCCACAGTGGGATTGCTGGGTCGTATGGTAGTTCTATTTTTAGTTTTTTAAGGAACCTCCACACTGTTCTCCATCGTGGCTGTATCAATTTACATTCCCACGAACATAGCAAAAGGGTTCCCTTTCCTCCACACCCTCTCCAGCATTTATTGTTTGTAGATTTTTTGATAATGGCCATTCTGAACAGTGTGATATGATACCTCACTGTAGTTTTGATTTGCATTTCTCTAATAATTAGTGATACTGATCATCTTTTCATGTGCTTCTTGGCCATCTGTATGTCTTCTTTGGAGAAATGTCTGTTTAGGTCTTCTGCCCATTTTTGGATTCGGTTGTTTGTTTCTTTAATATTGAGCTGCATGAGCTGTCTATATATTTTGGAGATTAATCCTTTGTCCGTTGATCCGTTTGCAAATATTTTCTCCCATTCTGAGGGTTGCCTTTTCGTCTTGTTTATGGTTTCCTTTGCTGTGCAAAAGCTTTGAAGTTTCATTAGGTCACATTTGTTTATTTTTGTTTTTATTTCCATTTCTCTAGGAGGTGGATCAAAAAAGATCTTGCTACGATTTATGTCAAAGAGTGTTCTTCCTATGTTTTCCTCTAAGAGTTTTACAGTGTCCAATCTTACATTTAGGTCTTTAATCCATTTTGAGCTTATTTTTGTGTATGGTGCTAGGAAGCGTCCTAATTTCATTCTTCTACATGTAGCTGTCCAGTTTTCCCAGCACCAGTTATGGAAGAGGCTGTCTTTTCTCCATTGTATGTTCTTGCCTCCTTTGTCATAAATTAGGTGACCATATGTGCGTGGGTTTATCCCTGGGCTTTCTATCCTGTACCATTGATCTATATTTCTGTTTTTGAGCCAGTACCATACTGTCTTGATTACTGTAGCTGTGTAGTATAATTTGAAGACAGGGAGCCTGATTCCACCAGCTCCATTTTTCTTTCTCAAAATTGCTTTGGCTATTCGGGGTCTTTTGTGTTTCCATACAAATTGTAAAAAAAAATTTTTCTAATTCTGTGAAGAATGTCATTGGTAGTTTGATAGGGATTGCACTGAATATGTAGATTGCTTTGGGTAGTATAGTCATTTTCACAATATTGATTCTTCCAATCCAAGAAAGTGGTATATTTCTCCCCCTTTTTATGTCAACTTTGATTTCTTTCATCAGTGTTTTATAGTTTTCTGAGTACAAGTCTTTTGCCTCCTTGGGTAGGTTTATTCCTAGGTATTTTACTCTTTTTGTTGCGATGGTAAATGGAATTGTTTCCTTAATTTATCTTTCTGATTTTTTGTTATTAGTGTATAGGAATGCAAGAGATTCCTGTGCATTAATTTTGTATCCTGCAACCTTACCAAATTCATTGATCAGCTCTAGTAGTTTTCTGGTGGCAACTTTAGAATTTTCTATGTATAGTATCATGTCATCTGCAAACAGTGACAGCTTTACTTCTTCTTTTCCGATTTGTATTCCTTTTGTTTCTTTTTCTGCTCTGATTGCTGTGGCTAGGACTTCCAAACTATGTTGAATAAGAGTGGCGAGTGGACATCCATGTCTTGTTCCTGATCTTAGTGGAAATGCTTTCAGTTTTTCACCATTGAGAATGACGTTTGCTGTGGTTTTGTCATGGCCTTTATTATGTTGAGGTAGGTTCTCTCTATGCCCATTTTCTGGAGTGTTTTTATGATAAATGAGTGTTGAATTTTGTCAAAAGCTTTTTCTGCATCTATTGAGATGATCATATGGTTTTTATTCCTTCATTTGTTAATATGGTGTATCACATGGATTGATTTGTGTATACTGAAGAATCCTTGCATCCCTGGGATAAATCCCACTTGATCATGGTGTATGATCCTTTTGACATGCTACTGGATTCTGTTTGCTAGTATTTTGTTGAGGATTTCTGCATCTATGTTCATCAGTGATATTGGTCTGTAATTTTATTTTTTTGTGATATCTTTGCCTGGTGTTGGTATCAGGGTGATGGTGGCCTCATAGAACGAATTTTGGGAGTGTTCCTCCCTCTGCTGTTTTTTGGAAAAGTTTGAGGCTTGGTGTTAGCTATTCTCTAAATGTTAGATAGAATTTGCCTGTGAAGCCATCTGGTCCTGGGCTTTTGCTTATTGGAAGATTTTCAATTACAGTTTCTATTTCATTACTTGTAATACATCTGTCTATATCTTCTAATTCTTCCTGGTTCAGTCTTGGAAAATTGTACCTTTCCAACTAACCCTTTACATTTCTGCAGTGTCAGTTGTGATTTCTCCTTTTTCATTTCTAATTTTATTGATTTGAGTCCTCTCCCTTTTTTTCTTGATGAGTCTTGCTAAAGTTTTATCAATTTTGTTTATCTTCTCAAACCATCAACTTTTAGTTTTACTGATCTTTGCTACTGTTTTCTTTTTTTCTACTTATTTCTGCCCTGATCTTTATGATTTCTTTCCTCCTACTGACTTTGGGTTTTCTTTGTTCTTCTTTCTCTAATTGTTTAAGGTGTAATATTAGGTTGTTTATTTGAGATTTTTCTTGTTTCTTGAGGTAGGATTGTATTGCTATATACTTCCCTCTTAGAACAGCTTTTGCTGCATCCCATAGGTTTTGGGTCATCGTGTTCTCATTGTCATTTGTTTCTAGGTATTTTTTGATTTCCTCTTTGATTTCTTCAGTGATCTCTTGGTTATTTAGTAGTGCACTGTTTAGCCTCCATGTATTTGTGTATTTTACACCTTTTTTTCCTGTAATTGATTTCTAATCTCATATTGTAGTCAGAAGAGATGCTTGATACAATTTCAATTTTCTTAAATTTTCTGAGGCTTGATTTGTGACCCAAGTTGTGATCTATCCTGTAGAATCTTCTGTGTGCACTTGAGAAGAACATGTATTCTGCCACTTTCAAATAGAATGTCCTATAAATATCAATTAAATCTATGTGGTGTACTGTGTCATTTAAAGCTTGTGTTTCCTTATTTATTTTCTGTTTGGATGATCTGTCCATTGGTGTAAGTGAGGTGTTAAAGTCCCCTACCATTATTGTTACTGTCGAATTCCCCTTCTATGGCTGTTAGCATTTCTTATGTATTGATATGCTCCTATGTTTGGTGCATATTTATAATTGTTACATCTTTTTCTTGGATTGATCCCTTGATTATTATGTAGTGTCCTTCCTTATCTCTTGTAACAGCCTTTATTTTAAGGTCTATTTTATCTGATACGAGTATTGCTACTCCAGCTTTCTTTGACTTCCATTTGAATGGAATATCTTTTTCCATCCCTTCACCTCAGTCTGGATGTGTCCCTAAGTCTGAAGTGGGTCTCCTGTACACAGCATATATATGGGTCTTATTTTTGTATCCATTCAGCCAGTCTGTGTCTTTTGGTTGGAGCATTTAATCTATTTACATTCAAGGTTATTATCTATACGTATGTTCCTATTACCATTTTCTTAATTGTTTTAGGTTTGTTTTTGTGGGTCTTTTTTCTTCTCTTGTGTTTCCCGCCTAGAGAAGTTCTTTTAGCATTTGTTGTAAAGCTGGTTTGGTGGTGCTGATTTCTCTTAGCTTTTGCTTGTCTATAAAGTTTTTGATTTCTCCATCAAATCTGAATGAGATCCTTGCTAGGTAATCTTGGTTGTAGGTTTTTCTCTTTCATCATTTTAAGTAGATCTGCCACTCCCTTCTGGCCTGCAGAGTTTCTCCTGAAAAATCAGCTGTTAACCTTATGGGGATTCCTTTGTATGTTATATTTTGATTTTCCCTTGCTGTTTTTAATACTTTTCCTTTGAACTCAATTTTTGTTAGTTTGATTAATATGCATCTCGGTGGGTTTCTCCTAGGGTTTATCCTGTATGGGACTCTCTGTGCTTTCTGGACTTGGGTGATTATTTCCTTTCCCATTTTAGGTAACTTTTCCACAATAACCTCTCCAAATATTTTCTCAGAGCATTTATTTTTCTTTCCTTTTTCTGGGAACCCTATAATTTGAATGTTGGTGCATTTAGTGTTGTCCCAGAGGTCTCTGAGATTTTCTTCAATTCGCTTCATTCTTTTTTCTTTATTCTGCTCCTCAGCAATTATTTCCACCATTCTGTCTTCCAGCTCACTTATTCATTCTTCTGCCCCAGTTATTCTATTATTGATTCCTTCTAGTGAATTTTTCATTTCAGTTAGTGTGTTGTCCATCTCTGTTTGTTCTTTATTTTTTCTACATCTTTGTTAAACATTTCTTTTATTTTCTCGCTCCGTGCCTCCATTCTATTTCTGAGATTCTGGATTATCTTTACTATCATTACTCTGAATTCTTTTTCAGGTAGGTTGCCAATTTCCTCTTCATTTATTTGGTCTTGTAGGCTTTTACCTTGCATGTAGATCTGGGTCTTGGTGCCAAGATGAGGACCTCCGAAAACCTCACTCCAACGAATATTCCTTGGGACCTGAGGTTCTCTGGTTCTCTGTTACTCCAGTGGTTTGGACACAGGGCCCCCACTGCAGGAGCTCAGGCTCGACCCTCAGCTCATGAACCAAGATCCCGCAAGCTGCGCAGGGCAGCAAAAAGAAAAAAAGGAGAACAATAACAAAGAGTAAAAAATACAATAAGATTAGAAAACTAACAGATGTGTTAGAAAAAAATTTTAAAACAAAAATATAGATGAAACAACAACCGGAAGGTACACTGGAACAGCAGCAAAAAAAAGGAAGGAAAAAAAAGCCAGAAAAGGCCTTGGCTGTTTGGGGCGGGGCTAAGGCAGGGGCAGGGTTTAGGCAGTGGGCGGGGCCTATGCTTCAGACTCACAGGGCTGGAAAAGGCACCGGGGGCAGGGGGGCTTAGGCTCAACACAGCAGGAGGGGCCCAGGAGTGCCTCGGGCCTTGGAGGGCAGAGGACCAGGTCCGGAACCCCAGCGGGCTCCCTGGGCACGAGTGGGCAGGGGAAATGCTACACACGTTCCCCTCCGATCCTCCAATCCTGGAGGGTCCCTCCCCACTGGCCTCTCTTTTTCTCCCCACACCCCATCTTATACCGCTAGGACCCACACAGCCAGAGGTGGCCCCAGAAGGCAGGGGACCAGACCCAGAAGCCCAACAGGTTTCCCGAGCTGAGTGGGCAGGGAATATGCCCGCGGCACTTCCCCTGATACCCCAGTCCTGGAGGGTCCCCCCCGGTCCGCCTCTGCTCCCCTTTCTCACTCTTCCCTCCCTACTATGCCCCTAGGCCCCCCACAGCCGGAGGGGTCCTCGGAAGGCAGAGCACCAGGCCCAGATACCAGCAGGCTTCCAAGGGCCCAAGTGGTGGGGGAAACACCCGGCACGCCTCCCCTGATCCTGTGATCCTGGAGGGGTCCTCCCCATCCACCTCTCCTCTTCTCCCTTCACCTACCTCCTATGCCCCTAGGATCCAGGCAGCCCGGACGGCACCACAGAGAGCAGAAAACCTGGTCTGGGAGCCCAGCAGGCTTCCTGGGGCCTGATTGGGAAGGGGAAATGCTAGGCGTGCTACCCATTGATCCATGAGCCCCAAGGGTCCCCCAGGCGAGGGAACCCCTCCCCTCTGCCAGCCACCCCTCAGGGGCCGTGGTCCTGTCCGGCCTCCACTTCTCCTCCTCCTCTCACTTCCCCCCACATCCAAGACAGTTTCTTGGGGGCTCCTCCCATTTCCTTGGGCATCAAGGTCCCCCACCAGCATCCAACAGGTGCCCTAGTTGTTGGGAGACGTGAACTCTGCGTCCTCCCACACTGCCATCTTGACTCCACCCCCTTTCTCATCTGATTTTGTTATTGCTATAGCCTCAGAATACAGAACAGAGCCTAGCATTGAATAGGCATTAATTAAACACTTATTTACTATTGAATGAAGCCTGTACTAAAGAATCTTTGCGATCAGAGGGCAGACAGCAGAAGCAAGAAGAACAATCCTGCAGCCTGTGGAACAAAAACCACATTCACAGAAAGACAGAAAAGATGAAAAGGCAGAGGGCTATATACCAGATGAAGGAACAAGATAAAACCCCAGAAAAACAACTAAATGAAGTGGAGATAGGCAACCTTCCAGAAAAAGAATTCAGAATAACGATAGTGAAGATGATCCAGGACCTTGGAAAAAGAATGGAGGCAAAGATCGAGAAGATGCAAGGAATGTTTAAAAAAGACCTAGAAGAATTAAAAAAGAAACAGAGATGAACAATACAATAACAGAAATGAAAAATACACTAGAAGGAATCAATAGCAGAATAACTGAGGCAGAAGAACGGATAAGTGACCTGGAAGACAGAATGGTGGAATTCACTGCTGTGGAACAGAATAAAGAAAAAACAATGAACAGAAATGAAGACAGCCTAAGACACCTCTGGGACAACATTAAACACAACAACATTTGCATTATAGGGATCCCAGAAGGAGAAGATAGAGAAAAAGGACCCGAGAAAATATTTGAAGAGATTATAGTCGAAAACTTCCCTAACATGGGAAAGAAAATAGCCACCCAAGTCCAGGAAGCGCAGAGAGTCTCATACAGGACAAACCCAAGGAGAAACACACTGAGACACATAGTAATCACATTGGCAAAAATTAAAGACAAAGAAAAATCATTGAAAGCAGCAAGGGAAAAACAACAAATAACATACAAGGAAACTCCCATAAGGTTAACAGCTGAATGCTCAGCAGAAACTCTACAAGCCAGAAGAGAATGGCATGATATACTTAATGTGATGAAAGGGAAGAACCTACAACCAAGATTACACTACCCAGCAAGGATCTCATTCAGATTCGATGGAGAAATCAAAAGCTTTACAGACAAGCAAAAGCTAAGAGATTTCAGTACCACCAAACCAGCTCTACAACAAATGCTAAAGGAACATCTCTAAGTGGAAAGTACAAGAGAAGAAAAGGACCTACAAAAATAAACCCAAAACAATTAAGAATATGGTCATAGGAACATACATATCAATAATTACCTTAAACATGAATGGATTAAATGCTCCAACCAAAACACACAGGTTTGCTGAACGGATACAAAAACAAGACCCATATATATGCGCTGTCTACGAGAGACCCACTTCAGATCTAGGGACACATACAGGCTGAAAGTGAGGAGATGGAAGAAGATATTCCATGCAAATGGAAATCAAAAGAAAGCTGGAGTAGCAACACTCGTATCAGATAAAACAGACCTTAAAATAAAGAATGTTACAACAGACAAGGAAGGACACTACATAATGATCAAGGGATCAATCCAAGAAGAAAATATAACAATTATAAATATATATGCACCCAACATAGGAGCACCTCAAACATAAGGCAACTGTTAACAGCTCTAAAAGAGGAAATCAACAGTAACATAATAATAGTGGGAGACTTTAACACCTCACTTACACCAATGGACAAATCATCCAAAATGAAAATAAATAAGAAAACAGAAGCTTTAAATGACACAAAAGACCAGATAGATTTAATTGATATTTATAGGACATTCATCCAAAAACAACAGATTACACTTTCTTCTGAAGTGCGCATGGAACACTCTCCAGGAGAGATCACATCTTGGGTCACAAATCAAGACTCAATAAATTTAAAAAATTTGAAATCATATCAAGCACCTTTTCTGACCACAACGCTATGAGATCAGAAATGAATTACAGGGGAAAAAACGTAAAAAACACAAACACATGGAGGTTAAACAATACGTTACTAAATGACCAAGAGATCACTGAAGAAATCAAAGACAAAATCAAAAAATACCTAGAGACAAATGACAATGAAAACATGATGATCCAAAACCTATGGGACGCAGCAAAAGCAGTTCTCGGAGGGAAGTTTATAGCTATACGAGCCTACCTCAAGAAACAAGAAAAATCTCAAGTAAACAATCTAACGTTACACCCAAAGGAACCAGAGAAAGAAGAATGAAGAAAACCCAAAGTTAGCAGAAGGAAAGAAATCAGAAAGATCAGAGCAGAAATAAATGAAATAGAAACAAAGAAAACAATAGCAAAGATCAATAAAACTAAAAGCTGGTTCTTTGAAAAGATAAACAAAATTGATAAACCATTAGCCAGACTCAGCAAGAGAAAAACGAAGACTTAAATCAATAAAGTTAGTAATGAAAACGGAGAAGTTACAACAGACACCGCAGAAATACAAAGCATCCTAAGAGACTACTACAAGCAACTCTATGCCAATAAAATGGACAACCTAGAAGAAATGGACAAATTCTTAGAAATGTATAAACTTCCAAGACTAAACCAGGAAGAAACAAAATATGAACAGACCAATCACAAGTAATGAAATTGAAACTGGGATTAAAAATCTTCCAACAAACAAAAGTCCAGGACCAGATGGCTTCACAGGTGAATCCTATCAAACATTTAGAGAAGAGCTAACACCCATCCTTCTCAAACTCTTCCAAAAAATTGCAGAGGAAGGAACACTCCCAAACTCATTCTATGAGGCCACCATCACCCTGATACCAAAACCAGACAAAGATACTACAAAAAAAGGAAATTACAGACCAATATCACTGATGAATATAGATGCAAAAATCCTCAAGAAAATACTAGCAAACAGACTCCAACAACACATAAAAAGGATCATACACCATGACCAAGTGGGATTTATCCCAGGGATGCAAGGATTCTTCAATATACGCAAATCAATCAATGTGATATACTGTATTGACAAATCAAAGAATAAAAACCATATGACCATCTCAATAGATGCAGAAAAAGGTTTTGACAAAATTCAACACCCATTTATGATAAAAACTCTCCAGAAAGTGGGCATAGAGGGAACCTACCTCAACATAATAAAGGCCATATATGACAAACCCACAGCAAACATCATTCTCAATGGTGAAAAACTGAAAGCGTTTCCTCTAAGATCAGGAAGGAGACAAGGATGTCCACTCTGACCACTATTATTCAACATATTTTTGGAAGTCCTAGCCATGGAAATCAGAGAAGAAAAAGAAATAAAAGGAATACAAATTGGAAAAGAAGAAGTAAAACTGTCACTGTTTGCAGATGACATGATACGATACATAGAAATTCCTTAAAATGCCACTAGAAAACTACTAGAGCTAATCAATGAATTTGGTAAAGTTGCAGGATACAAAATTAATGCACAGAAATCTCTTGCATTTCCTATACACAAATGATGAAAAATCTGTAAGAGATATTATGGAAACACTCCCACTTACCACTGCAACAAAAGAATACAATACCTAGAAATAAACCTACCAAGGGAGACAAAAGACCTGTATGCAGAAAACTATAAGACACTGATGAAAGAAATTAAAGATGATACCAACAGATGGAAAGATATACCATGTTCTTTGATTGGAAGAATCAATATTGTGAAAATGACTATACTACCCAAAGCAATCTACAGATTCAATACAATCCCTGTCAAATTACCAATGGCATTTTCTACGGAACTAGAACAAATCATCTTAAAATTTGTACGGAGACACAGAAGACCCCAAATAGCCAAAGGAGTCTTGAGGGAAAGAAACGGAGCTGGAGGAATCAGACTCCCTGACTTCAGACTATACTACAAAGCTACAGTAATCAAGACAATATGGTACTGGCACAAAAACAGATGCATAGATCAATGGAACAAGATAGAAAGCCCAGAGATAAACCCACACACCTATGGTCAACTAATCTATGACAAAGGAGGCAAAGATATACAATGGAGAAAAGACAGTTTCTTCAATGAGTGGTGCTTGGAAAACTGGACAGGTACTTGTAAAAGCATGAAATTAGAACACTCCCTAACACCATACACAAAAATAAACTCAAATTGGATTCGAGACCTAAATGTAAGACCGGACAGTATAAAACTCTTAGAGGAAAACATAGGAAGAACACTCTTTGACATAAATCACAGCAAGATCTTTTTTGATCTATCTCCTAGAGTAATAGAAATAAAAACAAAAATAAACAAATCAGACCTAATAAAACTTCAAAGCTTTTGTACAGCAAAGGAAGCCATAAACAAGACAAAAAGACAACCCTCAGAATGGGAGAAAATATTTGCAAACGAATCAACGGACAAAGGATTAATCTCCAAAATATATAAACAGTTCATACAGCTCAATATTAAAGAAACAAACAACCGAATCCAAAAATGGGCAGAAGACCTAAACAGACACTTCTCCAAAGAAGACATACAGTTTCCCAAGAAGCACATGAAAAGCTGCCCCACATCACTAATCATTAGAGAAATGCAAATCAAAACTACAATGAGGTATCACCTCACACCAGTTAGAATGGACATCATCAGTAAATCTACAAACAACAAATGCTGGAGAGAGTGCGGAGAAAAGGGAACCCTCTTGCACTGCTGGTAGGAATGTAAATTGATACAGCCACTATGGAGAACAGTATGGAGGTTCCTTAAAAAACTAAAAATAGAATTACCATATAACACAGCAATCCCACTACTGGGTATATACCCTGAGAAAACCATAATTCAAAACGACACATGCACCCCAATGTTCATTGCAGCACTATTTACAATAGCCAGGTCATGGAAGCAACCTAAATGCCCATCGACAGACGAATGGATAACGAAGTTGTGGTACATATATACAATGGAATATTACTCAGCCATAAAGAGGAACGAAACTGAGTCATTTGTTGAGATGTGGACGGATCTAGAGACTGTCATACAGAGTGAAGTAAGTCAGAAAGAGAAAAACAAATATCGTATATTAATGCATGTATGTGGAACCTAGAAAAATGGTACAGATGAACCGGTTTGCAAGGCAGAAGTTGAGACACAGATGTAGAGAACAGACGTATGGACACCAAGGGGCGCAAAACCATGGTGGGGTGGGGGTGGGGGTGTGCTGAATTGGGCGATTGGGATGGACATGTATACACTGATGTGTATAAAATTGATGACTAATAGAACCTGCAGTATAAGCAAACAAACAAAAAAACAACTAATACAGAACTTTCTTTGGGTTATTTGTATGGAAATATGTTAATATAAATGTTTCAGATACTACATGAAATTTCTAAAACTCTTATATGTTCTGGTATAATGTTATAAGTAATAATACTAGTTATTACTTTAAAATGTATATCTCAGAAATAACTAAATTTCCTTGTCAATTGCATTATTATGAACTTTCATCAAATCTTTAACTGTGGTCATTTTTAAGTCTTTTGTCATTTACAGACAGTTCTGGGTGTACTATGATGCTTTTGCAAATATGCTCCTATAAAAGGGTTTCATCTTCAAGGAATTCATGGAAGACTTCAACAAGTACAGGTTTCTGGTAACTGACTATAGTGCTGAACTGAATGAATAAGCATTTTCAGAACTCTAATGGAAAACTGATGAACTCATAAAAGTGCTAACAAAAGATCAAGATGAAAAAAAATTAATTACATGGGACTGAGTGAACTGATGAGGATGATTATAATTGTGACTTTCTGTTTGAATTAAAAAAAAAATCCCACAAGGACTCAGAGGCAAAAAATATACAAATCAATTTTCACTGCGAAGTAAAGGAGCTGTTACAGTGGAGGATTACTGGACTGAATGTCAATATTATGACATAGTATGAGTGTGTTTCGTGTTTGGTAATTGCAATCCTTGCTGCTTCTGTTGTGGTCATCCATTTATAATGCTTGGTGTCAGTCTATTTATCTCTTGTAAAAATAAAATACAGTGTGTGTGTGTGTGTGTGTGTGTGTGTGTGTGTGTGTGAAAAAAAAAAAAACAATCTTTGCTCACAATATTCGTTTCTTCTCACCCTATATGTATTCAAAGCCTATCAATTCTTCAAGGCCAACTCAAAAGTCATCTTCATGAAACCCATTTTGATATCCCCAGCTGACAGAGATCTTCATCTGAATTCCCAGGTCACTTCATCTGTAATCATTACCTCTAAAAAGTGGGGGAAAGTGTGATACAGTGGAAAAAGAGTATATAGGCACAGGAGTCAACCAAATCACTGGTCATGTGACCTTGAGAAGTCATTCAACCCTTTTGAGTATCGGTATTCCCACCTATAAAAATTAAGGCTGGGTTGTTTACCCAAGAGAATTTTTTCCACACAAAGACCTATATACAAATGTTGAAAGCAGCTTTATTCATAATATCTCCAAACTGGAAACAACCGAAATATCAAAAAGAAAAGAGATAATCCAATTGTGGCATAAATGTATAACAGAATAGAAAGCAATACAAAGGAATGAACTATTGATATATGCAATAAAATGGATATCACAGACATTATGTTCAGAAAAAGAACCTGAACACAAAAGAATACTGAATTTATATCATTTATATCAAGTTTTAGAACATGCAAAACTAATCCTAGGTGAAAATATCAAAAGAGGATTGCCTCAGTTGGAAGGGAAGGACTGGGGAGAAGTACAAGGCAGCTTTCTGGGAAGATGGATTGCGGTAGTGGTTCCCAATTATATATAAATGTGTCAATACTCATTTAACTGCCCACTTAAAAAGTGGTTATACTTTTTGTTTGTAAATTATACCAGTAAAATTGATTAAAGAAAAGGGCACACAGCTTAAGGGGGAAAAATAAAGGCTATCCTTAATTTATAAGGTTGTTAGGAGGATTAGATGAGAAACACTTCTACTGAAATCAGTATGGCACAGTGGGAAAGACTACACACTGATACGGAAC
Source organism: Neophocaena asiaeorientalis asiaeorientalis (assembly GCF_003031525.2). Taxonomy (NCBI): domain Eukaryota; kingdom Metazoa; phylum Chordata; class Mammalia; order Artiodactyla; family Phocoenidae; genus Neophocaena; species Neophocaena asiaeorientalis. The sequence continues at coordinate 200,842 of NW_020174938.1, forward strand.
TGAATCTCAATTTAGCAGATTACTATAGCTACTAGTTACATAACCTTGGACAACTCATTAATCCCTCAGAACTTCAGTTTTCTCTTTTGTAAAGAGAATAATATCTACTTTTTAGAGTTAAATGGTAGCATACTAGAGTTTCCACCAGTTAAGAAAATATCTGTTACATAACAAGTACCCCAATAGTTTTTTAAGTAATACATAAAATCCAGCACATAGTAGATGCTCAATTAGTGTTATACTCTTTTCCCCATTTTCCTTGGATGAGAATTTCCTCCTCTACTATATTTTAGGATCCTGAAGGACACGATCAGCATCTCAGTGATCTTCTCTTTCCTCTACTTAAGATTCTATCTAAAAAATGGTAGTCACTCAACAAAGATTTTGAAGGAAAGGAAGGAAGGAAGTAGGCTGGCTTGTTGATTAAGCAGAATTACCTCTTTTTCTTTTGGTAATTCCAGAATCAATTACTGAGCTTTTCAGTAAAGACAGTTGTAGGCTAGATACCAATAACTTTTTTAAGGCAGACACAAAACTTATGTACTATATGATCTATATGCACTGGAAAACAGATTTGAAATAGACAAGAAGCAATGTGAAGTAAAGAATGGGTCTCTGAAGTCAGACCCAAATACATATCCCAAAACTGACACTTAAAAATCTATGTAACGCAGGACTTCCCTCATGGCGCAGTGGTTAAGCATCTGCCTATGTTTGTTCTTTGCTATTTTCCAGATTTTTCTGAAATACAACTGGAGTACAATTACAACCTTAAAAGATTATAATGATATAAATTGAAATGTATGCAGGGGAGGAGATCAAGACAGCAGGATAGGAGGATGCTGAGCTCACCTCCCCCCAAGAACATATTAAAAAAAAAAAGAAAGAAACACACCAATTCTCACAGAAAACAGACTGGAGACTGGCATAAAGACTCTTACATAACCAAGGCTGTAAAGAAAGATCCACACAGAGTCAGGAAAGAAGGGAAGAGTAGTGATCAGGTTGGAACCCACACCTGAAGGAGGGGGCACAGAAGTAGGGGAATTACTTGGTTTTGGAGATCCTCTTTGGAAATAGAGGGGTTTGAACCACATATTGGGCACTCCAGGCCCGGAGTCCAACACCAGAAAGACAAATCCCCTTCACTGGTTTGAAGACAAGTGGGACTGGCAGGGGGACTGTGAGAAACGTGAACTCCACTCATTAAGAGCATGCACATGCTTGCTTGCTCCCAAAACAAGGCAGAGGAAGCAGGCTGAGACTGCCTGGGACTCTAGCTGGTTTCCACAACCACCCCAGTGCACGCCCTGGCCTACCTTGCTCCGCCACACAGCTCCCGACTAGGGTGAAGGCTGCCGCTGCCAAGGAAAGTGCGCAGTTGTGGGGGATGGCGCCAACTTGGACCCAGCTCTGCATCTGAATGGGGCAAGGGCAGCCATTACTGGCACTCCCAGAGGCAGCAGATTGGGAGTGGTCTGGACTGTGACTGTAAGGCCTGGACAGCCCCAGCGCATGCCCCAATCCACACTGAGTGCCCGCTCCAGCCCCTCTTGCTCCAGTGCAGCTCTGCAACTACTGAAGCCCGCGTGCCTAGAGCCTGTGCTCCGCGACAAGCGAAGCTACTGCAGTGAGAGTCACACGCACCGCAACGAAGAGTAGCCCCCACTTGCCACAACTAAAGAAAGCCCACATGCAGCAATGAAGACCCAATGCAGCCAAAAATAAATATAATTTATTTTTTTAAATTTACATCAAGCAATATTCCAACCATAATAGTATGAAACTAGAATCAATTACAGGAAGAAAAATGAGAAAAAAAAACCACAAGGGGACCAAACAGACTACTAAAAAAAATAGATCAATGAAAAAATCAAAGAGGAAATCAAAAATTACCTTCAGATAGATGAAAATAAAAACACAACTCTCCAAAGTCTATGGGATGCAGCAAAAGCAGACCTAAGAGGGAAGTTTATAGCAATACAGACCTATGTCAGGGAACAAGAAAAATCTCAAATAAAAATCCTAACCTACCATCTATAGGAATTAGAAAAAGAAGAACAAAAAAGCCAAAAGTGAGCAGAAGGAAGGAAATAATAAAGATCAGAGAGGAAACAAATAAAACGGAGACCAAAAAAACAATAAAAAGGATCAATAAAACCAAGACCTGGTTTTCTGAAATGACAAACAAAATTTAAAGCCATTAACCAGGCTCATCAAGAAAAAAAGAGAGCAGACCCAAATAAACAAAATAAGAAATTAAACAGGAGAAATTACAACTAATATCACAGAGATACAAAAAATCAGAATACTACAAGCAGTTATATGGTAACAAATTGGACAATACAGAAGAAATGGATAAATTTCTAGAAACATACAAACGTCCAAGATGGAATCAACAAGAAATAGATAATCTGAACAGACTGATAACTAGCAGTGAAACTGAATTAATAATAAAAAAAACTGACAGCAAACAAAAGTTCAGGGACTCACAGCTTCATAGAGAAATTCTACAAAACATATGAAGAAGGGCTAATACCTATCCTTCTCAAACTATTCCAAAAAGTTGAAGAGGAGGAAACACTCCCAAATTCATCCTACAATGCCACCATTATGCTGATAACAAAAAGAGACACAGACACTCCAAAAAAATAAAATTATGGGTCAATATCTCTGATGAATATAGATGCAAAAATGCTCAACAAAATATTAGCAAACTGATTTCAACAATATATAAAAAGAATCATACACATGATCAAGCAAGATTTATTCCAAGGATACAAGGACAGTTCGATATCTGCAAATCAATGTAATATGCAACATTAACAAAAGGAACAATAAAAATCACAATCATAGATGCAGAAAAAGTATCTGACAAAATTCAACATCGATTTATGACAAAAACTTTCATCAAAGCTGGTTTAGAAGGAACATATCTGAACATAATAAACGCTATTTATGACAAATTCACAGTTAACACCATACTCAATGATGAAAAGTTGAAAGTTTTTCCTCTAAACTCAGGAACAAGGATTCCCACCTCCACCACTTCTATTTAACAAAGTATTGTAAATCCTAGCCACAGCAATTGGACAAAAAAAAAGAAACGAAACGCATCCAGATTGGAAGAAAAGAAGTAAAACTATCCCTATTTGCAAATGACATGATGCTATATATAGAAAACCCTAAAGTCCCAACCAAAAAACCATTAGAACTAAGAAGTGAATTCAGTAAAGATTCAGGATACAAGGCTAATATACAGAAATATGTTGTTGTTCTTCACACTAATAATAAACTATCAGGGAAAGAAAAAAAACATTTAAAATCACATCAAAAAGAATAAAATATCTAGAAATAAACTTAATCCAGGAGATGAAAGACCTATACTCTGAAAACTATAAAATACTGATGAAGGAAACTGAAGATGATACAGAGAGATGGAAAGATAACCCATGTTTATGGACTGGAAGAGTTTATTGTTAATATGCCCATATAACCCAAAGCAATCTACATATTTAATGCAATCTCTATCAAAATACCCATGACATTTTTGCACAAAACTAGAACAAAAAATCCTAAAAATCATTTGGAATCACAAAGGAAACTAAATAGCCAAGGCAATGTTTAGAAAAAAGAACAAATCTGAACTCACACTCCCTGACTTCAGACTATACTACAAAGCTACAGAAATCAAAACAATATGCCACTGACACAAAAACAGACACATATATCAATTGAAGAGAATAGGGAGCCCAGAAATAAACCCGTGCACTTGCAGTCAATTAATCTACAACAAAGGAGGCAGGAATATATAATAGAAAAAAACCAGTCTCTTCAATAACTGCTGCTGGGAAAACTGGACGGCTACATGTAAAAGAATGAAATTAGAACATTTTCTCACTCAAAATATAAAAATAAACTCAAAATGGATTAAAGACCTAAGTGTAAGACTGGAAACCATAAAACTACAAGAAAGTGCAGGCAGAACACTCTTTGATATAAACTGCAGCAGTATTTTTTTGGATCTGCCTCCTAAGGCAAAGGAAACAAAAGGAAAAATAAGCAAATGCGACCTAATTTAACTTACTTGGGTAAACTATAATGTGTAGATTAATAAACATAAATAAGGGATGTGTGTGTCACGTAGAGTATTTAAATACAGTCGATTTCTGGGGAGCAATCCACTTGAATAAAAAAAAACCAATAGAGTGAGCAAGCACATGAGTGACACCAAGAGCCACGTCAGGTTAAATGTCACTATTACATCAGGTTAAAAAGGCCATGTTCTCATTTCTCCCAAAAAGATAAATAAATGGCTAATAAGAACATCAAAAGATGTTAAACATCATTAGTCATTAGTGAAATACAAATCACAACCTCACAACTACAATGAGATACCTCTTCACAACTACCAGAATGACTATAATCCAAAAGACAGACAAAACCAGTGTTATAGAGGATGTGAAAAAACTGGAACCACCATACACTGCGGATTGTGAATGCAATATAGTGCAGCTGGTTTTGTAAACATTCTGGCAGTTCCTAAAAAGGTTAAATACAGAGTTACAGTATAACCCAGCAATTCCACTCCTAGAAACATACCCAAGAGAAATGAAAATATAGCCCCACAAAAAAATGCTTATACACAGATATTCATAGCAGCATTGTCCATAGAATTCAAAAAGTGCAACAACCCAAATGACTATCAACTGATGAATGAATAAATAAAATGTGGTACATCCATAAAAGAAATGAAGTTCCTGGAAAAGTCAAAATTACCAAGACAAGAAAAACATCAATGGTTGCCAGGGATTCAAGGGGAAGGAGGAATGAATAGGTAGAGCACAGAGAATTTTTATGTCAGTGAAAGTACTCTGTATGATACTATTATGGTGGACACATGCCATTATACATTCGTCCTAACCCATAAAATGTAAAACACCAAGACTAAACAGTAATGTAAACTATGGACTTTCGGTGACAATCATTTGTCAATGTAGGTTCATCAATTGTAACCAATGTACCACTCTGGCAGGGGATGTTGATAATGGGGAGGCTATGCATGAGTGGAGACAGGGAGTACATGGGAAGTCTCTATATGTGTCTCATAATTTTGCTGCAATTCTAAAACCGCTCTAAGAAAAAAGTTTTATTTAAAAAAAAAAAAAAAGGTTCGGGAGCATTCACATGGTGCTGCAGGAAGATCCTGAACTCACCTCCTCCTACAGACACAATGAATCTAAAACTACATATGGAATAATTTCCTTGGAAAGGGACATGAAAACTGGGTAAACAGAACCTCCACAACAAAAGGTAAAAGGACAACATCAAGACAGATAGGAGAGGCAGAGGATCAGAGAGGCAGAGATAGTTTCACCAAGGAAAACCCACCCACCAGCTGTGTCAATTCACAATCGGGAGGGACCACAAAGGTATGGATCTTTGCCTGAAAAGTGAGGGATGTGAGCTCCACATCAAGCACTCCAACCTGTAGACCCTTCACAGGAGAGATGAGCCCCCCAAACTGTCTTCAAATACCAATAGAAAATATGCCCAGGAAACCTATAGAACTTCAGAGTATGGACAACCCACTCTTAAAGGGCTCATAGGTAGACTTAACCCAAGAATCAGCGTAAAAACACCTGATTAAAAAGCGTGGACCCTAAGTAATGAGGACCCACTTACTATCTTGAAGCATCTGCCAGAGAGGCAGAATCCAATTAGAACATTCCCCAGGGACTGAGACACTGACAGGAGACTTTTTTTTAAGATTTATTTTTTGAGGTAACCTGGTTCATAACATTATATAATTTTGTGTATACAACATTATATTTCTACTTTTGTATACCCTACAGTGTGCTCACCACCAAAAATTTAGATTCCATGTGTCAACACACAGTTAATCTCCTTTATGCATTTTACCCTACTCCTTTCTGTCCCTTCCCCTCTGGTAACCACTATTCTGTTCTCTTTATCCACGTTTCTTTTGATTTGGTTTGTTCACTTATTTTTTGTTTGTTTTTATATTCCACGTAAGTGAAATTTTACAGTATTTGTCTTTCTCCATGTGGTTTATTTCACTTAGCATAATACACTCAAGTTCCATCCATGTGGTTGTAAATGGCAAGATTTCATCTTTTTGTGGCTGAGTAGTATCCCATTGTGTGTGTGTGTATACAGATCCATATCCATATCCATATATATATGTATCACATCTTCTGTAACCATTCATCTGTTGATGGGCACTTAGGTTGTTTCCATATCTTAGTGATTATAAATAATGTTGCAGGGACTTCCCTGGTGGCACAGTGGTTAAGAACCCACCTGCCAATGCAGGGGGCTTGGGTTCGAGCCCTGGTCCAGGAAGATCCCACATGCCATGGATCAACTAAGCCCGTGCACCACAACTACTGAGCCTGCACTCTAGAGCCCACAAGCCACAACTACTGAGCCCGTGTGCTACAACTACTGAAGCCCACACACCTAGAGCCTGTGCTCCACTATAGGAGAAGCTACCGCAATGAGAAGCCCGTGCACTGCAACGAAAGAGGAGCCCCCGCTCACCGCAACTACAGAAAGCCTGCGTGCAGCAACAAAGACCCAATGCATCCAATAAATAAATAAATAAATAAAATGTTTAAAAATTATTTTAAAACAAATAATTCTGTGATGAACATAGGGATACAGCTATCTTTTCAGATTAGTGTTTTCATATTCTTTAGATAAATACCAGGAAGTGGGATAGCTGGATCATATGGTAGATCTATTCCTAATTTTTTGAAGAATCTCCATAATGTCTTCCACAGTGGCTGCACCAATTTACAGTCCCACCAACAGTGCATAAGGGTTCCCTTTTTTCCACATCCTCACCAACATTTGTTATTTCTTGGCTTTCTGAATAGTTATTCTAACAGGCATGAGGGGTATCTTGTTATAGTTTAGATTTGCATCTCCCTATTAATGATGTTGAACACCTCTTCATGTGCCTATTGCCATCTGTATGTCTTCATTGGAAAAATGTCTATTCAGATCCTCTGCCCATTTTTTAATTGGGTTGTTGCTTTTTGTTATTAAGTTGTATGAATTCTTTATATATTTTGGATACTAACCCCTTATCAGATACATCATTTGCAAGTATCTTCTCCCCCTTAGTAGGCTGTCTTTGTTTTGCTGACTGTTTCCTTTGCTGCACATAATCTTTTCAGTTTGATGTAGTCCCATTTGTTTAGTTTTGCTTTTGTTTCCCTTGCCTGAAGAGACAAATCTAGAAAGATATTGCTAAGACCAATGTCAAAGAGCATACTGCCTGTGTTTTCTTCCGGAGTTTTACGGTTTCAGGTCTTACATTCAAATCATTAATCCATTTTGAGTTAATTTTTGTGTATGGTGTGAGCTAATGATTTTTGCATATGATGTGAGCTAGAGTTTCATTTTTTTGCACATGGCTGTCAAGTTTTCCTAGCACCATTTGTTGAAGAAGTCAGCCTTTCTTCATTGTATGTTCTATGCTCCTTTGTCATAAATCAATTCTCCATATATGAGTGGGTTTATTTCTGGCCTCGCAAATCTCTTCCACTGACCAGTTTATCTATTTTTCTGCCAATACCATTCTGTTTTGCTTACTATAGCTTTGTAATATAGTTTGAAATTAGGGAGTGTGATACCTCCAGCTTTGTTCTTTTTTCTCAGGATTGCCTTGGCTATTCAGTATCTTGTGGTTCCATGTAAATTTTAATATTATGTAAATTTTATAATTTTTGGCTCTATTTCTCTGAAAATTGTCCTTGGAATGTTGATAGGTATTGCACTGAATCTGCAGATTGCATTAGGTAATATGGACATTTTAACAATATTACTTCTTCCAATCCATAAGCACGGAATATCTATTTATTTATGTCTTCTTCAATTTCTTTCAACAATGTCTTCCACTTTTGAGTGTAAAGGTCTTTCAAATCCATAGTTAAGTTTATTCCTACATACTTTTTTCTTTTTGTTGTAATTTAAATAGGATTCTTTTCCTAATTTCTCTTCCTGCTAGCTCATTGCTAGCAGATAGAAACACAACAAATTTTTGTATTTTGATTTTGTACCCTGCAACTTTACTGTATTTATTCTTTCTTTCTTTCTTTCTTCTTTCTTTTTTGGCCATGCAGCATGCAAAATCTTAGTTCCCCAACCAGGGATCAAACCTGTGACCCCCACAGTGGAAGCATGAAGCGCCAACAAATGGACCACCAGAGAATTCCCCTGTTATTTATTATTTCTAATAGCTTTTTGGTGGAGTCTTTAAGAGTTTTCTATTTATAAAATCATGTCATCTGCAAATAGTGGTGAATTTACTTCTTTCCAATTTGGATGACTTCTACTTCTCTTTCTTGCCTAAGTGCTCTGGCTAGGACTTCCAATACTATGCTGAATAAGAGTGGCAAGAGTTGGCATGCTTGTCTTGCCCCAATTTTAGAGAGATAGCTTTAAATTTTTCACCATTAAGTATGATGTTATCTGAAGGTTTGTTTTATATATGGCCTTTATTATGTTGAGGTATGTCCCTCCTATGTTGAGAGTTTTTATTATAAATTAGCATTAAATCTTGTCAAATGTTTTTTCTGCATCTATTGAGATAATCATATGATTTGGGGCCTTCATTTTGCTAATGTGGTATATCACATTTACTGATTTATAAATGTTGAATAAATCCCACTTGATTATGGTAAATGATCCTTTCAATGTACTGTTGAATTCAGTCTGAATACTTTTTGCTGACTCAACAATACTTTGTTGCAGATTTTTGCTTGTATTGAAATGTTCATCAAAGATATTGGCCTGTAATTTACTGTGTTTGGTATCAAAGTGATATTGGCCTCACAAAGTGAGTTAGGAAGTGTCAGTGGGAGCCATTTTTGTGATGTCAGGCTACCTTGCTAATGCCAGCACTGGCGGGCATGCATTTGAAATTCTCCATGTAACCTGTTAGTGCCAGTGGCCATGCCCCACTTAGAGTTCTGCCTACCCCTGTGCCTAAGCCAGGCCTCATAGCCAGCTGAGTGATAGCCCTGCCCACCAGTGCCCCACAGTCACTGTGGCCCTGCCACAATAGGAGGCCCATGCAGTCCACCTAGGAACACCTGGCTCTGGTGGCCAGGCAGAATTACACTTCTGAGCCCCACAGGACATCTAAATAAGACCACTCCTTCAGGATTGGGAAACAGCTGATACAGCTAATACACAGAAGCAAACACAGAGACTTAGGCAAAATGAGGAAATAGAGAAATATGTTCCAACTGAAAAACCAAGGGAAAAAACCTCAAGAAAAGAACTAAATCATAGAGAGATAAACAATCTACTTGATAAAGAGTTAAAAGTAATGTCATAAAAATGCTCACCAGGGACTTCCTTGGTGGCGTAGTGGTTAAGAATCCACTTGCCAATGCAGGTGGCACAGGTTCAAGCCCTGGTCAAGGAAGATCCCACATGCCATGGAGCAACTAAGCCCATGCACCACAACTACTGAGCCCACGTGCCACAACTAATGAAGCCCATGCACCTAGAGCCTGTGCTCTGCAACAAGAGGAGCCACCACAACAAAGAGTAGCCCCCGCTCACTGCACTAGAGACAGCCCGTGTGCAGCAACAAAGACCCAATGCAGCAAAAAATAGTAATAATAATAGTAATAAAATGCTCACCGAACTTGGAAGAATGGAAAAACACAGTGAGACCTTCAAGAAAAAGATAGAAGACATAAGAAAGTACCAAACAGAAATTATAACTGAACTGAAAAATACACTACAGGGGTTCAACAGCAGACTTGATGAGGTAGAACCAATCATCAAGCTGGAAGACTAAAGAATGGAATTCACCCAGAAAGAATTTTAAAAAGTGAAGATATGATAAGGGACCTTTCGGACAACATTAAGCAGCATAATATTCACATTATAGGGGTCCCAGAAGAAGAAGAGACAGAGAAAGGGCCAAAAAAAATTATTTAAATAGTGGCTCAGAAATTCCCTAATCTAGGGAAGGAAACAGACATCCAGGACCAGGAAGCCCCAAGAGTTCCAAATAAGGTGAATCAAAAGAGATACATAACAAGACACATTATGATTAAAATGCTGAAAGTTAAAGGTGAAGAGAAAATCCTAAAACCAGCAAGAGAATAACAACTTGTTACATAGAAGGGAAACCCCAAAAGGCTATCAGCAGATTTTTCAGCAGAAACTTCACAGACCAGAAGGGAATGGCATAACATATTCAAAGTAAAGAGAAAAAACTTCCAACCAAGAATGCTCTACCCAGCAAGGTTGTCATTCAGAATTCAGTAAGACATCAAGAGATTCCCAGAGAAGCAAAAGCTAAAAGAACTCATCATCACTATACTGGCTCTAAAAGAAATATTAAAGGGACTTCTTTAAGCTGAAAAGAAATGACACTAATTAATAAGAAAATTTATGGAAGGAAACATCACACTGGAAAAGGTAAATAAGTAACAAAGGTAGTGGATCAATCACTCAGAAAGCAAGCATGAAAATTAAAAGACAAAAAGTAATAAAATCAACTATAACTGCAATTAGTTAAGAGATACACAAAATAAAATGTAAAATGTGTCATCAAAGTATAAAATGTTGGGGGTAGTAAAAAGATAAACCTTTGGAATTTGTTCAAATTTAAGTTGCTACCAAGCCAATACATAGCACTAATTACAAAGTAAGTAGGATATTGTATGTGACTTCAGAGTAACAGCAACGAAAAAACTTATAGTAAATACACAAAAGAAAATGAGAAAGGAATCTAAATATAACTCTAAAGAAAACCACCAACACACAAGGGAAGAGAGAAAGAAAATAAGCAACAGGGAGGAACTACAATAACATCCAGTAAACAGTTAACAAAATGGCAATAAGTACCCATCAATAATTACTTTAAATGTAAATGGACTAAATTCACAAATCCAAAGACACAGAGTGGCTGAAGGGATTTTAAAAAAAAAATCTATATGCTGTCTACAAGAGACTCACTTCAGAAGAAAGAACACACACAGACTGAAAGTAAGAGGATGGAAAAAGATATTCCATGGAAATAGAAATGAAAAGAAAGCTGGAATAGCTATACTCCTAACAGACAAACTTTAAAACAAAGATGGTATTAAAAGACAAAGACATTATATAAGGATAAAGGGGTCAATCCAGCAAGACTGTATAACATTTCTAAATGTACATGCACCTAACAGGGGAGAACCAAAATATATAAGGCAAATATTAACAGACTTAAAGGGAGAAATGGAAAGCAATACAATAATAGTAGGGGAATTTAACACCCCACTTACATCAATAGATAGATCATCCAGACAGAAAATCAATAAGGAAACATCAGGTTTAAACAACAAATTATACTAAGTAGATTTAATAGATAAATAGAGTACATTCCATCAAAAGCAACTGATTACACATTCTTCTCAAGTGCACATGGAACATTCTCCAAGACAGATCACATGTTAGGTCACAAAACAAGTCTCAATAAAGTCAAGAAGACTGAAATCATGTCAAGTATCTTCTGCAACCAAATAGTATGAAACTAGAAATCAATAGCAAGGAAAAAAAATGGGAAAAATCACAGAAACATGGACAGTAAAACAACATGTTACTTAACAACCAATGGGTCACTGAAGAAATCAAAGGAGAATTTAATACCCAGAGACAAATGAAAACAGAAATGTGATATACCTAATTCAGTGGGATGAAGCAAAAGCAGTTCTAAGGGAAGTTCATAGCAATACAGGCCTACATTAAGGAACAAGAAAAATCCCAAATAAACAATCTAACCTAACACCTAAAGGAACTACAAAAAGAAGAACAAATGAAGCCCCAAATTAGTAGAAGGAAATAATAAAGATAGGAAGAAAACAAATAAAATAGAAAATAAAACAAAAAAAAAACAGGAAAGATCAATGAAACTAAGTACTGGTTCTTTGAAAAGATAAACAAATTCAACAATCTTTTAGCTGGACTAACCAAGAAAAAAAGGAGGAGGACTCAAATTAAATCATAAATGAAAGAGGAGATGTTAAAATTGATACCTCAGAAATACAAAGGATCAAAAGAGACTATTATAAATAATTATACACCAACAAATTTGACAACCTAGAAGAAATGGATAAATTCCCAGAAATATATAATCTTTCAAGACAATCATGAAAAAAAGAAAATCTGAATAGACAGATTTCTATTAAGGAGTCTGACACAGAAATAAAAAACCTTCCAATAAACAAAAGTCCATGACCAAATGGCACCACTGGTGAATTCTACAAAACAGTCAAAGAAAATTTAACACCTATCCTTTTCAAACTCTTTCAAAAAACTGAGGAGGAGGAAAACCTTCTAAACACATTTTACGAAGCCAGCATTACCTTGATACTAAAACCAGACAAGGATGTGACCAAAAAAACAAAAAAAATTTACAGGTCAGTATCTTTGATAAACACAGATTAAAAAATCCTCAACAAAACATTAGCAAACGGTGTCCAACAATACAGTAAAAGGATCATACACCAAGTACACCACAATCAAGTGGGACTTATTCCCTGGTCGCAAGGATGGTTCAAAATTCACAAATCAATAAATGTGATACATCACAATAACAAAAGGAAGGATAAATACCACATGATCATTTTGATAGATGCAGAAAAGCATTTGACAAAAGTCAACATCTCCTTATAATAAAAACTCTCTACAAAGTGGGTACAGAGCAAACATACCTCAACATAATAAAGGCTACACACAACAAACCCACAGCTAACATACTGAACAGTGAAAAGTTGAAAACTTTTCATCTAAGAACAGGAACAAGACAAGAATGCCCACCTTCACCACTCTTATTCATGGTATTGGAAATCCTAGCCACAGCAATTAGGCAAGAAAAAGAAATAAAAGGCATCCAAAATGGAAAGGAAGAAGTAAAACTGTCACTATTTGTAGATGGCATGATACTATACATAGAAAACCCTGAAGATGTCACCATAAACTGTTAAGACCAATAAATGAATTCAGTAAAGTTGCAGGATACAAAATCAATACACAGAAATATGTGGTATTTCTACACAATAATAAACTATCAGAAAGAGAAATTAAGAAAACATTCCCATGTATAACTGCATCAAAAAGAATAAAATACCTAGGAATAAATTTAACCAAGGAGATGAAAGACCTGTAAACTGAAAACTATATAAGACACTGGTGAAAGAAAATGAAAAAGACACAAATAAATGGAAAGATGCTCTATGCTCTTGGATTGGAAGAATTAATATTGTTAAAATGTCCAAATGACCCAATGTGATCTACAGATTCAATGCAATCCCTATCAAAATTCAAATGGCAAAATTTACAGAACTAAAACAAACACTTCCAAAATTTGTATGGAACCACAAACAATCCTGAATAGCCAAAAAAATCCTGAGAAAGAAGAAGAAGGCTAGAGGTATCATGCTCCCTGATTTCAAACTATACTACAAAGCTACAGCAATCAAAACAGTGTGGTATTGCCACAGAAACAGAGACATAGATCAGTGGAACAGAATTCACAGTCCAGAAATAAACCCACTCATATATGGACAATTAATTTACACCAAAGGAGCAAATGATTGTCTCTTTAATAAATGGTGGTTGGTAAACTGGACAGTCACACACAAGAAAATGAAACTAGACCACCATCTTACACCATACACAAAAATTAACTCAAAACAGATTAAAGGCTTGAATGTAAGATCTGAAACCATAAAACTCTTAGAAGAAAACATAGGCAGTAACCTCACTGATCAGTCTTTAGATGTTTTTGTGGATCTGACTCCAAAGGCAAGGAAAACAAAAGCAAAAATAAACAAATGGGACTACATCAAACTGAAAAGTTTATCCACAGCAAAGGAAACCATCAATAAAACAAAAAGGCAACCTACCAAATGGGAGAAGATATTTGCAAATGATACATCTGATAAGGGGTTAATATCCAAAACATATAAAGAACTCACACAACTCAACAACAACAGAAAAAACTCAATTTAAAAATGGGCAAAGGATCTGAATAGACATTTTTCCAGAAAAGAAATACAGATAGCCAACAGGCACATGAAAAAAAATGTCCAACATCACTAATTATCAGGGAAATGCAAATCAAAACCACAATGAGATATCCCCTCATGCCTGTTGGAATGGCCATTATCAAAAAAAGCAAGAAATAACAAATGTTGGAGAGGATGCCGAGAAAAGACAACTCTTATACACTATTGGTGGGACTGTAAATTGGTGCAGCCACTACGGAAAACACTATGGAGATTCCTCAAAAAATTAAGAATAAAACTATCATTTGACCCAGCTATTCCACCTCCAGGTATTTATTGGGAGAACAAGAAAACACTATTTTAAAAAGATACATGCACCTCTACGTTCACTGTAGCATTATTCACAATAGCCAAGGTAAGGAAACCACCTAAGTCTCCATCGATGGATGAGTGGATAAAGATGTGATATACATATACAATGGAATATTATTCAGTAACAGAAAAGAATGAAATCCTACAATTCTCAACAACATGGATGGACCATGAAGGTATTATGATAGGTGAAATATGTTAGCAGGAGAAAGAGAAAAAACTGTATGATTTCATTCATATGTGGAATGAAAAAAAACCCAAACAAAATAAAACAATGACGAACTCACAGATACAGAGAACAAATTAGTAGTTACCAGAGGGGTAGGGGATTGGTGGGGGGTGAGGGGGAAGTGGACGAAGGAGGGGGCAACTACATGGTGATAGATGGTAACTATAATTATGGTGGTGGTCACTTCGTAGTGTATACAGATGGTAACTTATAATGCTGTACACCTAAAACTTATATTTTAAAAAAAGGAATAAGGTGCTGATACATGCTACAACATAGATGAACCTTGTAAATGTTACGTTAAATGGAAAAAGTCAGACATAAAAATCTGCATACTGCATGATTCTATTTGCCAAAATAAGCAAATTCATAGAGAAAGAAAGTAGATTAGTAGTTGCCTGCGGCAGAGGTAGGGAGTAGGATGGAAAAGTGGGGAGGGAAGTCAGGAATAGGGAATGAATGCTAATAGTTATGGGGCTTCATAGTGGGATACTGAAATGTTCTAAAATTGATTGTGGTGATGGTTGCACGATTCCACGAATACACTAAAAACCACTGAAGTGTACACTTTAATGATTGAATTTAATGGTATGTTAAATATCTCAATAAAGCTGTTCTCTAAAAATAGAACTTACAATTTCCAAAATTTCAATCAGTTACTTGTTTCATGACATTTGCCATAACTACCACCCATACTATTATCTACAAAACATTTTTCTATAAAAAGAACTACATTTCTACTTAAATTTTAAAAGAAAATTTATAACACTAACCTAAATGAAAAATCAGCTAATATAAAAAAATGGATATGGCAATATATTGGCAGTGCTACTCAAATTAAATTTGAGAACCCAGGCTATGGCAAAACAATGGCCACGTAGAAAATAGAGCACAAAAAACAAAATAAGTCAGTAAACAGGGAATGAACACTAGGACTAACTGGCCCCAACGTTTCTGAACAAGCTGCTGCCTGTGATGAACTGAGGTCTCACTTATCCTACCCTGCCCTGCAGTCCCAGAATGTAGAGACACCTGAGAGTCCTAGAGATAAAAATGTGAAGACTGGCTCAAGTGCCAGGAAAGGCTTCTCTCTTCTCTAAGTTCGGTCACCAGGCTCTGAAAAGGCAAGAATCAAATGGCAGGCCCAAAATAGTGAGAAGCCTGCTAGTAGCACTATTCTAAAAATTATAGGCCCAATTAACTGAAGTCAGGACAGTACATCTATGAATTGTATCATGCTTGTCAATAAATTCTAGAAAAATCGGGATTTCAATCAGTTCCTCTCCAATGTTCATAAAATCTATCACCCATGTTTTTGCTTTTTCTGAAATATAAGAAAATCTTAGTATTTACCTTTCTAAGACTGGTACTTAAACAATGCTGATGTCCGCATACTCCAAAACTATCAGTAATTTTTCACGTTTCCTAATGGAAAGTAAGCGTATTACAGTAAAATAAGTAGTATTTTGAAGAGCAACACAGACATTTTATAAGTCCAAGTTGTTTAATGAGGTTTTCAATTCTGATCACACCTATATTTACTACCATGAAAACATCAAGTAAAAGGCATTTATTTTCTCCCATGAACCTGGCATGCCTCTTTGAAAATATCAAAATTACTTCTCTTTCCAATAGTATATTAAAAGCTGGCTTGACACATACAGAAATCTTTACAAATGAAATATGATGTCTGAGATTTGCTTCAAAACAATGGGGAGTGATAGCTTTTATGGGACAAGACTGTCCGTGCATAGGTAACTGCTGAAATAAACTGGTATATAGAAATTAATTTTTCTATTCTCTCCATTTCACAAAATATATAATATTAAATATATAATAAACTTAGTGCTTTAAGAAGTTAGGGGACTTCCCTGGTGGCACAGTGGTTAAGAATCCACCTGCCAATGCAGGGGACACAGGTTCCAGCCCTGGTCCGGGAAGATTCCACATGCTGCGGAGCAACTAAGCCCGTACACCACAACTACTGAGCCTGCACTCTAGAGCCCATGAGCCACAACTACTGAGCCCACGCGCCACAACTACTGAAGCCCAGGCACCTAGAGCCCATGCTCCGCAACAAGAGAAGCCAACACAATGAGAGGCACCGCAACGATGAGTAGCCTCCGCTCACTGCAACTAGAGAAAGCCCATGCACAGCAACGAAGACCCAATGAAGCCACAAATAAATAAATAAACATATATATTTTTTAAAGTTATCATTAAAAAGTAGTAATTATTTTAGCAAAGCTTCATGAAATCTTTAGTGTTTCACGTCACAGAGGGGAAAGTCTGCCTATAAATCATTTCCTTCTAATATTTTTTTAAGGTTGTCTCCACCAATGGACTGTAGATCTTTTGCTTATATTCCATAAGACTTACTGCCAAAGCCAAACACGCTTGTGAAAAAGGTTACCATCCCAGCATAAAACTGGAAACAGATTTCTATTAGTGACTTATTTTGTTATACATGCCATCTGCCGTTTTCACTTCTACAATTTCAGAAATGCCAATTTCACAATGGATATTAGATTGTACCATTAAAGAAAATTCTATTTAACTTCCCACTAAATACCACCATCACTTTCTAGGTGTTTAAAGAATGTTCCCATGTGATTCCCAAAGAATTTTTGCTTCTCCTTTAAACTAGGTTGGGTTGTGGTTGGGTATAAAGGTGAAAGAAAAGACAGACTCTCAAGTCCCTTAATCTTATCCTTAAAACATTAAAGTGGTTAAATGAAGGAATTAATAAAGTCAATATCAAATCAACATTTTAGTGATTCTTAAATATCTATGAAGCTGTAAGGACAAATATTTTTGAAGTCTATGTTTAAAACACTAGATCCTTTGGAGACCAATCAACAAATTATTCATAACTGCATTCATATAGCAACACTGATTATGCTTCCATGCATAATCCACCAGGTAGACTGACCTAAACCACCAGGGTTTAGAGAATTTTAGAGAACAAAGAATGGCAGCTCAGTGGAGTGGAGAGAAAGAAGGAAAGGAGCATGCATTTGCTGAGTGCTTACTACGGGCCAGGAGCAGTTCTAAACGCTTTACAGACACCTCATTTACTTGCTATCAACAAATTTATGAGGTGGATAATAATATCCATACTTTATAGATGAGGAAACCAAGACTCAGAAAAATTAATCTGTCCAAGAACAAGTAGGAGAGCTGGGATTCAAACTCAGATCAGTTTGCCTTCAAGGCCATGATACCACACTTCCTCCCACAAAGACACCTTTCCAAATCATATTAAAAATTCTTTGATTAATTAAAATATTAATTCCTTAGTCGATATTATTCAGATCATTTCAATATGCAGCATAAATCAATCTGCACCACTACATTTTGAGGAAAAGTCATAGTTACCCGGAGGAAAAAAAAAAATAACAAGGGCCAGAGCATCAATATAAACCAGACAGGGACACTGGTCAGAATACCAACCTCAGGTCTGAAAACTTAATTCCAGATGAACCATTCACCAGTGGGTGATTTGGAGCAAGTAATGACCTCAGTTTCCCCACTGGTAAAATGGTCATAACGCTTAACCCATCCTTCCACCTCGGATTGTTTATGAGAATGAAATTAATGTTGGTGAAATCAATATGTAAACTGTAACAAACCATAATACACATAAGGAACTACTATCTACTCAGTAAGATGACTATACTGAACAGCTATTTGCATGTTAGAATAACTTAGCACAAACAGAATGAGGAATATAGTTCACAAACGACAGGAAGCTGCTCTCAGGCGGGCAGGCCCCACCTCAGCGAGAGCCACTTGACAGCAGCAGGTGCTGCCTGGAGGACCAGTTTTCTGCCTGCTTTCAAACAATCCCGTCCCTCACTCCGTCCCTCACTGGTAGGGGAGGGTAGGCGGGAATAAAGTGCTGGGAAGAGAGCGCTAAAACAGGCAGAAGGCTGGGTTCTACTACACCCAGGTGCCAGGCCCTGGTTAAACTCTTTACCCCTGCAGACCTCAGTTTACCCATTTGTAAGATGGAGAGACCTTTCCCGCCCTACTTCCCGGGGAGAGCTAATACCCGAGTCACTGTGCAGGGAAAGCGTGGTAAACCTCGCTGAGAATGAGATGATGACGATCACCTGTCAAATGAAAGGCTGGGAGGGCGGCTCCTCCGCTAGCCCTTCGCAGTTTAGATATTCCAGAAACCTCGGACCGGGCCGCCCCTCTAAGGAGTAACGCAGCCCCCCCTGTCCACCTCTCGGCCCGCGGGGTGCGCGCAGTCCCCTGTCGCTCACACCCCGAGATGAGTCCACAGGGCAGGCCCAAAGCCTGCCCACCCCCGCCCCCAGGCCTCCTCAGAGGATCCCAGGGCCCTCCCGAGTAGCCGCGGCTCCCCTCCCCCAGCAGTGTTCCCTGCCCTTCTCCGCTTCCACTCCCAGGTGAGGGGAGGGGGTGAAAGGGCGTACCCCGCCGCCATTTTGTCCCCTTGGCCCCCGCTAAGCATTCCGCCGGCCCGCACCCCAGCCCAGGCCCGCCCAGCTCTGTGCAACGCGCGCCCCTCGCGGACACTCACCCCTGACCGCCCTGCGCAGTTCAGCGCGGCTCCGAGCGTCCCGCCGGGAAAGGGGCGGGGCGGGGGCGGGGCGGCTGCACA
>NW_020174938.1:220403-246469 GCF_003031525.2 Neophocaena asiaeorientalis asiaeorientalis
AGCGGCAGCTGCGCCTCTCCCCGCTCCCCTCTTCGGCAGTCCGCGCGCAAGCGCAGCCCGGTTCCCGCCTATGGGCCGCCGAAGCGGGAGGCAGGGCGTGGGCGCCCTTCGTGGCCCGGTCACGGCTGCTTGTAGGTGGCTGGCTATTCCACCCCCTAGGCTATGCGATTGCACGCGCTTTTGGCCGCACGGTTCTCTCTCTGTCTTTCGGAATCAGCCCCTTCCCCCTGCCTTCCTTATCACCACAGTCTGTCCCATAGATAAAGGACCTAGAAGTACGCCTCAAAAATCTGTGACTGAAAGCGCTTCAGAAAAGCAGCAGCCCTAAGCTGAACACAGTTTATTCTCTGCCGCAAAGCTTTATTCAGCTTCTCTTGGGCGCCAAGCTTGAAAGGCTCAAAGTACAAAGACCTAACAATTTAACGGTGTTAAATTAGAGCTCTGAACAACGCAGACCATAATTATCACATGAATATTCCCCCATCACTTTTCATACATCTGAGAAACTCTCTTTACCTTTACCTCTCCTTTGCTTCCCACAATGAGCAGGAAGTTATGGAATCCAATGGAGTCTACTTCACAACTAGACTAAGTACTGTGAGGGCAGGAACCATATTGTTGGCTGTTCTGGCTCCTCTTCCCTCTTGCCTTCTTAGAAAACTTGCTCTTTCGTTCATTTATTTAACAAGTGTTTTTTGAGTACCTACTATATGTCAGATGCTATTCTAGATGCTTGGACTTAAGAAATAAAAGAGATAAAAGAAATAAGAAATAAAAGAAATAAAAGAGCCCGTGCTCCACAACAAGAGAAGCCACCGCAATGAGAAGCCTGCTCACCACAACAAAGAGTAGTCCCACTCTCTGTAACTAGAGAAAGCCCGCATGCAGCAATGAAGACCCAGCACAGCCAAATAAATAAATACTCATGTTACTGCCCTCCGGTTTCTGCCCCACCACCTTATGAAAACCACTCTTCAAAGTCACTAGGGATCTCCCTACTGCAGATCCTATGGGCGTTATCATCATGACCTAACTTAATTTCTCTGAATCAGTTGACACTCCTTACATTTGGAAACACTCTTTTTTTGCCTTCCACTTTTACTCTCTTGATCTCACTTCTCCATCTCTAACCACTCCCTCTCCACCTCTTTTGAAGTCTCCTGTTATTTCTCTCACCCCTTAAATGTTGGTATCCCTCAGGGATAGGTGTAGGCCCCCTCTTTTCCAGCTGGACACACTCTGTCTGGTGATTGCTTCTTTTTAAATTCAGTTAGTATCTTTGTCCCCTATATTTCCCAATATATATCTCCAGCCCTGATTTCTGCTTTGAGCTCCAGAGCCACATGGTTAACTACCTGGTCATCTCCACTTGAACCTCTCGAAATCAAGAAGACAAAAACAAAAATCACTCATCTTTCTTATATACATATAAAACAGCTTGAGATATTTTATTTATTACACAGTTCACTCAAAGTGTTCAATGGTGTTTAGTACATTCACAGAGTTGTGCAACCGTCACTATAATCAATTTTAGGACATTTTCATCACCCCAAAAACGAACCCAATGCTCATTAAAAGTCACTTGCCCACTTCCTCTCAGCCATAAACAACCACTAATCTATTTTTTCCATATATAGATTTGCCTATTCTGGACATTCTATGCAAAAGGAATCATGCAATATGTGGTATTTTGTGACTGGCTTCTTTCACTTAGCATGTTTTTCAAGCTACAACCACATTATAACATGTATCAATACGTCAATCCTTTTATGGCTGAATAATATTCCATTGTATGGATATACCTCATATTATTTATCCATTCATCAGTTGATGGACATTTAGGTTACCTCCATTTGGGGGCTATTATGAATAATGCTGCTATGAACATTTGTGTACAAGTTCTGTGTAGACATATGTTTTCATTTCTCTTGGATAAATACCTAGGAGTGGAATTGATGGGTCATATGGTAACTCTATGTTTAACTTTTTGGAAAACTGCCAGACTATTTATAAAACCAGCTGTATCATTTTACATTCCCACCAGCAGTATACGAAGTTTCCAATTTCTTGATATCCTCTCCAACACTTGAATTGCCTGTCTTTTTTATTACAGCCAACCTAGTAGGTGTGAAGTGGTATTTCACTGTGATTGTGATTTGTATTTCCCTAATGACTAATGATGTTCAGCACCTTTTCATGTGCTTATTGGCCATTTGTGCACGTCTGTAGAGAAATGTCTATTCAAATCCTTTGCCTATTTTTAAATTGGGTTCCCACTCATTATTTTATGCACAAAATCTGTTCCTATTATTGTTCTGACAAATACTCTGGTGCCCCTCCATGAAATGCCCCTTCTTTAGCCCCACTGGTGGCAGGTTTGACCATGTGACTTGCTTTGGCCAATAAAATTTGAGAAGAAGGATCAACTCCAAGCAGAAGCTTTAAGCACCAGCTGGTGGGTTCACCATGTCTCCTTTTTGTATGCCACAAGACTAGCAATCTGTTTCAGAGAGAAGTTGTTCCATCAGCCTGGGTTCCAGAGTGAAGATGACATGGAACAGAACCACAGCTGATCCCCAAAGGACTTGTAGCATTTTTCTTTGTAAGCCACTCAGATGTGTGTGGACATTTGTTACTGCAGCATAACCTAGCCTGTGCTAAAGGATACACCTGTCCTATGTGCTGTGTGAGTGCCTCTACTATCCCTCCAGCCTCCTTGACATGGCCTACCAGGCCATGAAGATCAGGCCTGTTGACCTCTCCAGGCTCATTTCCAGGCCATTCCCTCAACCACCCTATACTCCAGACAGAATAAAATACATTGAGACCCTGGAATTCACTTCTTCTTCTCTTTCTCTCCCCATCCTGGACCTTTGTCCAATTTGTTCCTTACTACTGGAATAACAGTAATATCTATCTTTCCCTGAGTATTTTCTATGTGCAAGGCAATATTTATATATGGTCTCATTTTGTCTGACAGCAACCCTGAGAATTAGGTAATCTATCCCACTTTACAAATCAACAAAGTCCCTAGGCTTACTTTTCCTAGAGCAAACAGCTAGAAAGGGGCAGAGACAGGATTTGAACCCAGGTCTGTTTGACTCCAAAGCTCCTCTTTGAATCATTATGCTATAAAAATAGATAGAGTTATTTATCTTTTATTGAGCGTTTACCATGTGGCAGGCATTACACTGAAGCACTTTGCATGGACTAAATTTAACCCATGTAAAGAAATCACATACAATAAAAGTATAGAATTGTGGTATCCCATAGCAGTTAAGACTCTGACCTTGGGGTCAGATCATGTAATTGTGTGACCTTGAAAAAATTACTAAACTCTCTAAACTTCATTTTCCTCATCTGTAAAATGTAGCAGCAAGATGTACCTCAATGGGTTTTTGTGAGTATTAAATGAATCAATTTTTAGAAAGCACTTAGAATAGCTTAGTCTATAGTTAGAGCTCAAATTATATCAGCTATAGTGTTTATTTTCTCATCTAGCCTCGCAACAAATATATATGAGGTTGGTACTATTATGTAACTGTCCCCTTTCCTTCAGCTGCCCTGTCCTTTCCCACCTCTTGACTTCTGACACACTACTCCCTCCAGAATGCGCCTGCTCTTCTTTGCCACCTGGCAGACTCCCACTCACCTCTGGGACCTCAGATATCCTTTCCTGCACTGCTGCAGCAAGCTTGGTTGCTCTCCCCACTGGGCTTCCAAAACACTTTGTTCAAAGTCTGATAGTTAGATCCCCTTGAAAACTAGGAACAAGAACCCAGTAAAAAGTAGAGTTTACTGTAAGACTGGAATTGAAATGTGGAGGCCTTCGAAACCAGTCTCTCTTGCTTCTCTCAGGTGGATTCCCTGGCTTCTCTGCTTCTTTCTGTTTTTGGCAGTAGGAGAGGTGAAGCCAAGAGATTTCCCCTCACTTGCTCTCCCTCAGGCACCATCTCCAATGGTTAATACATCTTGTCCATGGCTCCAGCTCCAACTGGGAACCTCTTGCCATGGCTCTAGATTCTGCCTGACAGCCTTGGCTTTGAGGTTCTGATAACATCACATCTTTCCATTGTTCACCAGCAGATTAATTTGCTCACCTGTTTGATTTGAATGCTGTTATCACCTCCAACGAGTGGAAAATAAAATTCTAGTAATCCATGGCAGACAATTGTACTGTAATTGCTTGAATTAGTATCTGTGGTTGCTTGAAATAAAGTGCCAGATGAAGGTAAGGAAATTAGAAAATTTGGAGCTACTGTAATGATAATTACAAGGACTACAGAGTAGGCTGACAAGCACTAGACACAAGCATTAGGCAGCTTAGAGAACAAAAATGTTAAATTCAGGACGTTAAACTCTCAGCTCAGGGTGTGATCAGAGAACCAGAAAGCTTGTACAGTGTAGTAGAGAATCTCTTATTTCTTATGACTTAAGGACAGACCATGGCTGAGGATCAGAACAAATTTATTTGTCCAAGTTGCTAGAGTATAATGACATTGAACTCACAGCCTTTCTAAGTCACTGCCTTAAAGTTAGGACATCAGTTGGAAATTAGCAGGGCCCTGTGACTTAGGATGGGGACATTTGAGGTGACTTCCAACTAGCCCCCTAAATATCCCTGTGCCCCCTCTCCTTTATAAGGAAACTGACTTTTCCTTTTTTAAAGATTCTACATGCAGCAGTTGCCTTGCAAAGAGATATCTAGTCTCCCTTAAATCCTAGCCCCCCGCCCCATTACCTCCAAACCCAATTCTAAAGTTAAATCCGGGGACTTCCCTGGTGGTCCGGTGGTTAAGACTTTGCCTTCCAATGCAGGGGGCATGGGTTCAATCCCTGGTCAGGGAGCTAAGATCCCACATGCCTCCCGGCCAAAAACCCAAAACAGAAGCAATATTGTAACAAATTCAATAAAGACTTTAAAAATGGTCCACATTAAAAAAATCTTTAATAAAAAAATTAATAAATAAAAAATAAACTTAAATCCAGGGACCCAGGAGAGAATTGTAAGGTATATTCCAGAAAATAAATAAATAAATAAACTCATACACCCAAACAATTACAGTGTCTTTTATATTTACATTACCAATAACCTGGAAAACTATACCCGAGTAGATTCTACGGGTATTATATGAGAAAAGATAGAATAAAATGATGAGTCAGGTTAAATTTAAACACAGGTATCCTTCTTCTTTTAATGTGCTAAACTGAGCCTTTCTAACAGCTTGCCTGATTTGGTTGACTGAAAGTAAGATTCAGTAGTGGCCTACATTCAATGAAGCTGAGATGCCAGAACTTCACTCACATAATGGGGAGAAAGAAATGTAAAGAGTCTTGTACAAAAAGGTCAAGCCACAGTGTCACATATGAAAGAGTCAAGGTGATGGGAATATTAGAGTGAATGTGTTATGTGTAACCTGCTCACCCTCCTCCTATGCTTCCTGGAAGGGCACAGAGGGCACTAACGCGCTGAGAAAACATTAGTGAGAGAAACATGGGCATCCTTGAAAGCCCTGCAATGCCCTCAGGGGTCTGTGGGGGTACCAGCTTGATGACAGGGTCCCTAGGGATGAAATAGATGGGTAACCTACTAAAGTATTACTTGATAGACACAACTGGGAAAACTAAAGTTCTAGCACACAGAAACCCGACTTGAGCAGCCACAAAAGGAAGTCATAGCCTCTCATTTAGTTCCCAGTTACGGCACATACCCAGGGCCCAGTGATTGAAGGAGAAACTGGGCTCTCTTGAGGAAGGACACTGTGACATTGTCACAACTGTATACCATAAATATTTCTCCAAGCCTCTCCCCAAAGGACCTGTGGCTATTAATAGAATGAGCATGCACTGAGGGAAGGGACATACCCAGACTTTGAAGGATTATTAGACACTGATCTGAATTTATGCTAATCCTTGGGGGCCCCCGGATAGATTGAGGGCTTTGGGTAATCAGATAATAAATTAAATTTATATCCAAGTCCATCACACAGAGGGCTCAGCGGGTTCTGTAGACCCATGCTGAGGTAATTTCACCAGGTCCTAAATGTATATTTAGACTAGACATATTTGGCAACTGGCAGATCTCCTGCACTAGCTCCCTGTAACTTGCAGAGAGGACTATTTTGGTAGGCAGAGCCAAGTAGCCCCTGGAACTGCCCTTCCCTAACAAAATGGTAAGCCAAAAGCAATACCACAGACCTGTGGGAACTGCAGGGATCGGTGCCACCATCTAAGATTTGATAGATGCAGAAGTGATGACTCTCTTCTCACCTCTGTTTAATTCCTGTGTTTGACAGTGGCAAAACTAGACAGTGATTGGGATTATTCAAGCTTCTACTCAGGAGATTTCTAACCCTTGTTAATAGATAAATATAAATACATGATTGTTCACAAATATATTCTTAGTACCTAGAACAGTGTTGAATGTGTGATAGGTGCCTCAATAAATATTTGTCAAATGAAAATAAAAAAAAACGAGACAGTGTCTTCACTTGAAGCTTCTGATCCAGATATGGCATTTTTGCTGGGGCAAATCAACATAATCCTGCCCACGTAGCATGCAGTTGTTGATCTGGCAAATCATTTTTCCCTCAAATCAATTAGCAAAGAAAATCAGAAGCAACAAATTTTCATATGTCAGGAACAGTGACTGACCTTTACAGTTTTACTTCAGGGCCATGTCAGCTCTCAAATTCTGTCACAGTATAGTCCACAAGGACCTTGATCATCTGGACATCCCATAAAACATCACTCTGATCCACTACATTGATAATATCGTGTTGATTAGCTTGGTGAAGAGGAAGTAGCAAATATTCTTAGTAAGACATAAGAATGCCAGAGACACAAAAATTCCATGAAGGGAATATTGCGATATCCCTGTATAGCAGTGGTTCTCAACCAGAGGCAATTTTATCCCCTACTGAACATTTAGCAGGCAATATCTGGAGATGTTTTTGGTTGTCACAGCTGGAGGTAAGGGAGTTAGTGGCTATTGACATCTAGTGGGTAGAGGCCACTGCTAAACAACTTGAAATGCACAGGACACCTCCCCACAACCAAGAATTATCAAGCCCAAAACGTCAAGATCAAGGTCAAGAATCTATTTAAAATTCACTTTTAAAAATTCAGGTTAAAAAGTCTACAAATAACAAATGTTGGAGAGGGTGTGTAGAGAAGGGAACCCTCCTACACTGTTGGTGGGAACGTAAGTTGGTGTAGCCATTATGGAAAACAGTAAGGAGGCTCCTCAAAAAAGCTAAAAATAGAGTTGCCGTATGATCCAGCAATTCCACTCCTGGGCATACATCCAGACAAAACTATAATTCGAAATACATGCACCCCAATGTTCATAGCAGCACTATTTACAGTAGCCAAGACATGGAAGCAACCTAAGTGTCCATCAACAGATGAATGGATAAAGAAGATGTGGTGTATGTATATACAATGGAATATTATTCCGCCATAAAAAAGAATGAAGGACTTCCCTGTTGGCGCAGTGGTTGAGAGTCCGCCTGCCGATGCAGGGGATGCGGGTTCGTGCACCAGTCCGGGAAGATCCCACGTGCCGTGGAGCGGCTGGGCCCGTGAGCCATGGCCGCTGAGCCTGCGCGTCCGGAGCCTGTGCTCCGCAACGGGAGAGGCCACAACAGTGAGAGGCCCGCATACCGCAAAAAAAAAAAAAAAAAAGAATGAAATATTGCCATTTGCAGCAACATGGATGGACCTAGAGATTATCATGCTAAGTGAAGTAAGTCACGCAGAGAAAGACAAATATCATATGATATCACTTATATGTGGAATATAAAAAATAATACAAATGAATTTATTTACAAAACAGAAATACAGACATAGAAAATGAAACATGGCTACCAAAGGGGAAAGGGAGGGGTGCAGGATACATTAGGAGCTTGAGATTAGCAGATACAAACTACAATATACAGATACAAACTACTTTGTAGATATACCATAAACAACAAGGATTTACTGTATAGCACAGGAAACTATATACAATATCTTGTAATAACATACAATGCAAAAGAACCTGAAAAATGTATATATATATATGTAACTGAATCACTTTGTTGTACACCTGAAACTAACACAATATTGTAAATCAACTATACTTCAATTAATTAAGTTTTGAAAAGAGAGAAAGCTCTTAATAATCAGGGAGATGACCCATCTTGTGGATGTTGGGCAGCTTCATTATTCAGCCACTGAGTCCTTGTTCACTGGGCTTGTGTACTAGTAGCCATGGCAGCAGGCATAATGGCTCAACAACATGGACTTCCCTCTCCCAGGCAGAAAGCTCAGACTGCCAAGAGCA
The DNA here is from genome assembly GCF_003031525.2 of Neophocaena asiaeorientalis asiaeorientalis. Lineage (NCBI taxonomy): Eukaryota > Metazoa > Chordata > Mammalia > Artiodactyla > Phocoenidae > Neophocaena > Neophocaena asiaeorientalis. The sequence goes on from NW_020174938.1 coordinate 228,730, forward strand.
GAAGCCAACATTGAACCCTTGCTATCGCACCATTCCTCAGGGCACTGGGGGCATGCCGATTATATTGGACCTCTTCCATCATAATGGGGCAGAAATTTGTTCTCACTGAAATAGATACTTCTTTCCCTATCCAAAATGGTTCTGCCAGCAACACCATTTGTGGACTTATGGAATGTCCTGATTCCATGACTCATTATCATGATGTCCTATACAAGATTGCTTCTCACCAAGGATCTCATTTGAAAACAAGAGAAATTGTCTCAGACTCTTGTATTTCACTAATATTACACATACCCCATCATCTGAGAACATCTAATCTGGTAGATTGATGGAATAACCTACTGAACTCATAATTACAGCACTACTTGTGGAACACACCCTGTGAGGTCCAGTGCTATCTTAACAGAATGGAGTTTATGTTTTGAGCCAGTGACCAACAGATGGTGCTGTTTCTCTTACAGCCAAAATACCCAGGTACTAGAAGCTATTACACCTAATAACCCTCTGACAAAATTTAGTTTCCCTTCTCCCCAGCCATAGATTCCACTGGTTTAGAGGTCTTGGTTCCTGTCTTAGTTTGGGTTCTTGCCCTAAGACAGGGTCTTGGGTGCAGGCAGTTTACCTGGAAGATGATTCCAATAAGCACAAGTAGTGAAGGGAGGAAAGTGAGACAGAGGAAGGAGAAAAGCCAGTAAGGTGTGTGATGATGAGCAGGTGATTACTGTGGGCAACTGAAGCTCAATCTCACCAAAATCCCTCTGAAAAACAGTATGGAACAAGCTTCAGAATTGTCCTTTTGGAGGACAGGAAGGCAAGGCATATACCCACCAACTCCAATTAAAGGACATTAACTCCCTTGCATTTCTGGGCTGTTTTCCTTTGGCAGAGTGTGAGAAAAAACTCACAGGAAGAGACTAGAGAAGGGGGGAAGCTGTCATTGTGCAGGGAGCCTCTATTGCAGCTGCAGGTGACTCAGGTGGACCAAGGGGATATGGACAGAGGCATCCACCTCATCTGCTACAGCCCCAAGGGAGGCGTGCTTTCATGAGGGGACACAATAATGGTCCAATTGAGTGAGAAATTGAAACTAATACCTGACTGTTTTGGGGTCCTCATGCCACTAAACCAATAGCCAGAGGAGAGGTTACAATACTGGTTGGAGTGGTCAGTCCCAACTAACAAGGGCGATTTAAGTTGCTGCCACACAATGAGGGCAGAGAGGATTCTGGTACCCAGAAGGAATCATTGGGGAATTCCTTGTTTTTCCATCTCTAGTAGAAACGATTAAAGGAAGAACCCAATAAAGGCAAGACCACTGAGGATTTGGATCCTTCAGGAATGAAGGTTTGGCTCACTACCCAGGCAAAGAGCCACCACCAGCCAAATCATTGACTAAGGACAAGGGAAGCATGGAATAAATAGTGACAGAAGGAAGTAATAAATATCAACTCTGCCCTATGACCGGTTATAGAGATGATTAACAGCTATGCATATTTTTGTTATGTATATATTAATATTTACCGATTATTTCTTTTTTCCCTTTCCTAGGCTATTTCGTACAAAGGTCAATGATATTTAACTTTGCCAATTGGTTCATATGTCACCAGACCATGAGAAGCCATGGTTTACTGGGGAAGACTGTGAATTCCCTAGAGATCTTGGACTTAAAAAGAGCAATGATGACTTGCCTCACCCATGCTGAAGAGATGACGAGGGCATCTTCATTTTTGTGAACCACAGTTGCATCCTGCTAGAAAGAAGGATGAAGTTGTAATATAGGTGGTAAATATTATGAATAGCAAAAGGCGTGGACTGTGACACTTTGTTTGCCTGTTTGCTCTTGGTCTGTTCCCTGATCTTCCCCTGCTCCACTCTAACTCTCAGAGAACTACATTTCCTAGCATCCCTCGACAAAGGGCTTCCAGATAGATTAGGCCAATGGGAGGCCCTGGCAGAACACTGGAGGGTGGAAGGAAGGGAGAATCAGGGTATTTCCCTCTCTTACTCCTCCCTCCTCAGGCAACATCTCCAATAGTAGCTATGTTTTCTCCATATCTCCAGCTCTCACCAAACGGTCCCTTCATTCGTGGTCCAAAATCCTTGCCATGGTCTAACTCTTGGGTGGTGCCAATTTCAGACAACACCACCTCCTTCTATTCTCCTTCCGTCATTACAAGTGGTAGCAGCTGTGTAATGTTGCCAATCTGTGGTTTGTCTCACTATCTATTGTTGAATTTCTCAGCTCTTCCATCAACTGGTATAATTTCCAAAATTAAAAATCCCTCTTCTTTTAAAACATAGGGTAGATTATGTTTTCTTGACTGTATCCTAACTGACACATAACCTGAGGTTAATCCCATGCTCAGTCTGGTTTTATGGGGTGTTTATAACACACTGGTGGCAGCCTTGGCACACTGACAAGGATTTGAGGCAGTTGTCATCAACTTGGTAGTGGATATAAGCAGAATGAGGTGTAGGCTATAGCTGCTGAAACATGGGTTTGATGTGAAGAGTATACGGTCCAACCCACCCTGGGCCCTTTTAATTTTACAGCCCTCCAGATCTGCACTATCCAATACAGTAGCCACTAGCCACATGTGGCCATAGAGCAATTGATATGTGGTTAGTCTGAATGAGATTTGCAGTAAGTGTAAATTGTATACTGGATTTTTACAGTATTTTAAGAAAGGAGGTAATATATTGCATTAATAATTTTTATACTAACTGCATGTTGAAATGATAGTATTTGGGGGCATGTTGGTTTAAAAATTCATTAAAGTTAATTTCACCTGTTTCATTTTACTCATTTTTAATGTGGATATTAGAAAATTTTACACATATGCATCACATTATATTTCTGTTGGACACACTGCTCAAGACACCAAATGGGTTCTTTAAAAAGATAGTAAGGGTTGGTGATAAAAGGAACTGTGGTCGGGTGAATAACAGCTCCCAAAGTTATCCAGGTCTCTGGGTCTGTGAATGTTACCTTATATGATAACAGAATTTGCAGATATGATTAAGTTAAGGATCTTAAGATTTAGAGATTATCCTAGATTATGCAAGTAGACCTTAACTGTAAATCACAAGTAAGAGGAGAGTGTGATTTGACCTAGCTATGTGAGGACTAGAGCAAGATACTGTACTGCCGGCTTCAAACGTGGAGGAAGAGCCCAACAGCCAAAGAAGGCAACTCTAGAAGGTGGAAAAGGCAAGTAATCTGATTCTCCCCTAGAGCTTCCAGGAAGAGTGTAACCCTGCCAATGCCTTGATTTTGGCCCAGTGAAACTGATGTTGGATTTCTGATGTCCAGAACTGTAAGAGATTAATTTTAAATTAAATTTGTTGTTTCAAACCACTAAGTTTATCATAATTTATTACAGCAGCCATAGGAAACTAGTAAAAGAACCAACATTTCTTTTTTTAAAAAATAAATTTATTTATTTATTTTTGGCTGCGTTGGGTCTTGCTTGCTGCGCGCAGGCTTTCTCTGCCTGCAGCAAGCGGGCTTCTCATTGCCGTGGCTTCTCTTGTTATGGAGCACTGGCTCTAGGTGCGCAGGCTTCAGTAGTTGTGGCACGTGGGCTCAGTAGTTGTGGCGCACAGGTTTAGTCTCCGCAGCATGTGGGATCTTCCCAGACCAGGGCTGGAACCCATGTCCCCTACACTGGCAGGCAGATTCTTAGCCACTGCGCCACCAGGGAAGCCCTTTCTTTTTTTTTTAATTTTATATTCTTTTTTTGAATTAGCATTATCATTATGATAATTATATCATGTTATCATATAGTCTTGCTTTTTTTATTAGAGTTTCTTTTTATAGGTTTCTTTTTTTTTTTTTTTGGCTGTGTCGGGTCTTAGTTGCGGCACGTGGGATCTTCGTTGGAGTGGGTGGGCTTCTCTCTAGTTGTGGCGTTCAGGTTTTCTCTTCTCTAGTTGTGGTGTGCAGGCTCCAGAGTGTGTGGGCTCTGTAGTTTGTGGCTCATGGACTCTCTCGTTGAGGCGCGAGCTCAGTAGTTGCGGCATGCGGGCTTAGTTGCCCCGTGGTATGTGGGATCTTAATTCCCCAACCAGGGATCTAACCCGTGTCCCCTGCATTGGAAGGCAGATTCTTTACCACTGGACCACCAGGGAAGTCCCAAGAACCAACATTTCTTTGTGTACTTTTGGGTACCTGCACTTAACATGTGTTATCTAATTTAATCCTCATGACCATCCTATGAGATAGGTATTTTAAAGATGAGGAAACCAAGATATAGAGAGACTAAGGAACTTGCTCCTGGTATTACATTTAGTAAGAGGCACGATCTGGATTCAAATCTAAAGCCATGTGAAAATAAAGTTCATGCTCTTTCCATGATGTTGCACACATCTCCTCATCTCTCTGGGCTTTGTTTTCTCCACTTTTCTTCCACCACATTGACCCCAGAAGTCACAGGGGTACCTGGAAAATGAGTTAGCATGTTACTGCCACCTCCAGAGGGAGGAACATCCAAGTTGGTCACGTGACTGCCATTTTCTCAGGCAGAAAACTGCTCAGAGGGTAAGTGATTCTGAAGCAGTCAACCAAGGCATACTTCATTCCATTCCCCGGGAGTACTAAATTTAACCCTCTAAATTTAATCTCATGGTGAAGAGGTGCTACCACCTCCATCCAAGGGGAGAATCTTGGTGTCAGGGAGGAGTTGAGGATTACATACCTGTGTCTAGCTTCAGCAACCTCATGAATGGGGATGCCAGTGTGGTACATACTGGGAATTAACTCAGTCTCCATAGGATGCATTACAGAGACTGGGTAGCTGAAAAGTACATATTCCTGACTCCTTTGCAACAGGGTTTCTGAATGTGAATTGATTTCTGATAATGGGATGACCTCATGAAATATAAGGCAGAAGTGAGATAAAGTCTAAAGCCATCTTTTTACCCCTTACACTGTCAAGAAAACTTGGGAAAATGTGAATTTTTTTCTGTAGTGGGATTCTAGTAGCCATTTTCCATCTTTCTGAGTGCTGAGAGACAGTGCAATCATCCACGGTGCCAATAGCAGCAGCTTCTTGATTACAGTTTCCTGACCCCTGGATCAAAACTATGGGGGGGTATGTCTTGAATAATTCAAATGATGACCTTGGAGTGTTGGTGACGGTCCATTCTGTATTTTTCTGGGAATAATTTCTAGTAGTCCAGCCTAGATCTTTCTCTCCTAAACCTTATATGCATCAATTTCCTGCAATAAATCTCTTCCTGTAAAAAATACCTAGAGTGGTTTCTACTTTGCATTGAACCTTGACAGATACAGCTGTCAACTGAAAGAGGGAAAATGACAAATACAACTTAGAACATATTTCATCTTAATTGCCGCTAAAGTGTGCAGATCTAGTTGTTCAACAAATATTCATGAGTATCTACTATATGTCAGAAACAGTTCTAGTCAGTGAAGAAAGACCAGTGAAAAAGAGACATACCTGCCTTTTAAGTGGCTTGATTCAGGTTGGAGAGGCCAACACAATCAGGGATAGAGTGTTAGAAATACACTGGTAGGTAAAGTACCCTGTATTATCAGGGTACATAAGAGAGTTGCCTAACCCAAAGTTGGGGTCCAGGAACATATGCTGGAGGAAGTGATTTCTGAGACTGCAAATTAATTAGAGCTCACAGAAGCTAACACCGACTCACTTAAGCAGTAAAGAAATTTGTTTAAGTGATATAGGAATTTGAATATGAAGTATGGATTAGATAATAGTTTTATATCAATGTTACATTTTCTGATTTAGATAATTGTATGGTGCTATGTAAGAGAATATCCATGTTCTTACAAAATATACACTGAAGTATTTACGAATACAGAACTATGATATTTGCAACTTACTCTCAAATGACTCAGAAAAAAGGTGTGTGTGTGTATGTGTGTGTGTGTTGCAAGAATAGTTAAGGAACTCCCATATTCCCTTTATTTAAATTTACCAGTTGTTTACACTTTGCCTCACTTGCTTTAATATTCTCCCCCCCAGTTCCTCTCATCCCCTCTCTCCCTCTCTGTATCCCTCTCTTCCTTTCTCAAGGGTATATGATTCCTTAACTATTCTTGCAATGTTGTGTTGCTAAGTATGAATTTATATAAAAATTAAACTTTGTAAACCAAAAAAGTGATGTTGAATTGCCAGGAGGGCTAGAAATATCTCAGGCTCAGGGCTACGCAGCCAGGAACAATACCCAAAATTCACACCCCAGAATTTGTCAGTGAGAGCACCACTACTGCTCAAAGAACTTGATCTTTCTATAATGTTGTAGCTGTCGAAGAGTCCCTCGCAGTCTTCCTGTGGCTTACTTCTGATATAGTTTTGGGAGATTGTTTCCAGTTAGTGGTGGATCCTAGATAATGTACCCACACACTAACTTTAAGGAAGGTGAGAAAGTGAGTATATGCCATTTTCAGCTTCTAGAGTGAGAGACAGACTTTAAGGTGGGAAACTCTGCAATCATCCAAAGGAAAGCAAACACTCGATTGAAAAAAAGTGACAACATTCACTAGAGTGCACTTCTTTGCTACCCATGCCAAATATTAACATAAACCCTTCTTCCCATACTTAATCCTCCAGAAGAAAAAATACTGCCAGTTAACATAATGCAGCTGTTCCTTATAAAATCAAAATGTGCTCACTTTCTCCCTAAAGGGATGATAACTTGGAATCTTACTGGTGGCTGAATCCAGCTTATATAGAATCTCTGTATGATGTTCAGTCCTCTTCTGGTTCCATCATGATCCTGTCTCAGAATTCTGTAACCCATGAACAATATTATAAAGCTAACCACTGTCAGCATGCCCTGGAAGAAACGGATAGAAAAGAAAAGAAAAATTAGTTTAAATATATGCATGGCAGAACAAGTGAGAAAATGAGGCAGATCCTATCATCTTTATTTCTGCAAGAACTCACAAACCTATTTCAAGGGCAGGAATAGAGACGCAGATGTAGAGAATGGATGTGTGGACACGGGGGTGGGGGGATGAATTGGGAGCTTAGGTTTGGCGTAAATACACTACCCTGTAAAATAGATAGCTAGTGGGAACCTGCTGTATAGCACAGGGAGCTCAGCTCAGTGCTCTGTGATGACCTAGATGAGCAGAATGGTGGGCTGGGGGGTGGCAGTGATGGGCGGGAGGTCCAAGAGGAAGGCGATATATGTATACATATAGCTGATTCACTTTGTTGTACAGCAGAAACGAACACAACATTGTAAAACAATTATACTCCAATAAAAATAAAATAAAATAAAAATTAAAAAAAAGAAGTCACAGGGCTATAATTGATATTTCTAACTTCCATCCCCTACCACACATTTTATGTTCTCCTGCCCAGAGCCACCAGCTGCAACTGGTCAGGCTTCATTACTTGGGTTGAAGAACCCGAACCCTCATTCCCAAGGGATCTGAGCCCTTGATGGTCTTATAAGACTGTTGGAGCCCTCCATTAACTTTACCAGCAGACATGGCAGTACTAAGAGTCAACCCCAGGAGATCTGTGAGTCCCAGCCATAGTCCTTTAAGCCTCTGTGTTTATCGGTGACACTATCTCCTCTTGATAGTGAGAATCAGTCATCCCAGCTGGCACCTTTTTTGGCCTGTATTCCTGGTGACGTGAAGAGCTTTAGGCATCCAGGTGGTAGTCTTAATTTCCAATCAGTGGAACCATGGTGTGTCCCCTGGTAGAAGCATTCCTCTCACGCTTACCAACACCTCTACACCAGCACTCTAGAATCATAGGGGTAGAAAACAAAACATTTTCCAGTTTGCATTACGTGCGAAAGGTACACTTTCCACTTCCATCTTGGAGACTATACTTTTGCAGTGGAAAAAAAAATAGGACCATATCTTGGTAGCTGACTTAGAACATATAGCACATCTTGTAGAATAGCACCGTAACCTCGCAAAATCTCCCTACTAGCATTTTAACTGAGTTTTCAGTAGACCATCCTACCTCTCTACATTTCTCTATATTTTTATTTCCAGGTGATGGAATAAATGATAAGACCAGTGAATTCCATAGACATCAGTTCATCGCCTTAACTCTTTCACCATAAAGAAAGTTTTCTTAGTCAGAAGCAATGTTATATGGGATACCATGATGGTGTATAAGACATTTAAGGCTATGGATGGTGGTATGGTCTGAGGCATGGTGAGCAGGGATGTTGAATGATGCCATCAGAGAGCAGTCATCCGAACACTCCCATATATCCTACTTCAATTCTAGGCATCCTACTTTCCAATCAATGCCCTAATTTTCACATAAGAGAAAGGCTATTGTTTCAAAAAGTGCCTAAATTCAACAAATGGAATTTAAATTTGGCTTTCAACCATCTACAGGTATAGAAAGCCCATGGTTTTCAGTCCACACCTTCAGTCACGGTCACTGCCCAGCACAACTCATTGAAGGATCCCATAGGCTAGTGTTGGTTATATATTTGAACAACAGTTTTTACCATAAAAATGAGATTTGGTTAAAGAGAAATGTATATAGAACAAATGATGAACTTAATACTGGTTACTAGAAAGCAAAACAAAAAGAATAGAAAACGTATAGAAAAAGTAAATTATTGGAAATAATAATTTCTCAGTTGAATCTCCAACAAAAAGAGGGTTCAAAATATCATAGTTAAGTTCCTGAATATAGATGATAACTATAATCACCTGCATCAACTAGCTACCAGTTTAATGCTTCTGATGCCTGAAGAGCACTTTATTCTGTTTTCACCAAGTGATTGTTCAGCTTGTGTTTGGAAATCTAAGATGACACGAAATTCAACCCAACCTGAGGCTGCCCTAATAGCTACAAGTTCTCCCTTGTGTTAAATGAAATTTCTTCTCACTGAAATTTACACCATTGAAACTAATTTCACATCTTGAAGTTTTTCATGTCATTGTTAGTGACATTTCTGCAAACACACCTGATCTTCCATACAGAAAGTGAGTCAAAGTCTATTAAAATCCATTAAAAGTACAAAGTATAGTTATGTATACCAAGATAATCTGTGATTCCATTTTAATGATTTTTATAATAGTTGAAGTTCCCCTATTATAACTTAGGGTTATGTGGTCTTCTCAGCTATTAAAATTCATTGAATGAATGATTTCCTTCTTATTTTAGAGAAGAAATTGGGTGCAGGTAGTTTCTTTGGGAGAAGTCTTTGGTAAGATTCCCTAGAAACAACCTGAGATGGATATTTTTTTGCATGTAATTTATTGAGAATGTACTCAGAACAGACAGGTAAGGGAGGGAAGGAAGCAGGATGGGAAAGGAACTATGCAAGAATGAAGTTTCAGGTGAAATCTATCTTCAGTCTCATCCTACAAGAAGCTATGGAGTATAAAGTGTACTGCAAAGCCCTTTTTGCCTTGAAGCAAGGGAGTGGAATTTTTGTACCCCTACCCCATCTAGACATTAGTCATGGTCCAAGAAATGGGAAGTTGGTATAACTCCCAGGAATCTCCAGCCCCAGAGGCTTCAAACATACAAGGGAAATCTTCCAGAGAACGTTGCAGGTATGACCCTTTACCCCAAGTATATGGCAGCTGGGCACTGAACACAAAAACTAAAGTAGTTAAAGGAATCTCACAAGGTCTGGGTAGAGCATCAACAATGTCTGCCAAGGCCCACCTCTTGCACCATTCAGATCCATGTGTTTTTCACATTAGTTTCACTCCATTCTATCACAGCTTCTCCAGGATTCTGGTCAGTTATAATTTCTGGCAAAACATAAGGCAGGAGGGTTTGTGAGATGAGCTATAGCCCCTGTTGCTGCAGTTAGACCCTAGGCTATCATTGATACTTATCATCTCTCACCTCTACTGCCCAATCTAGATTTCCCTCATCCTCAGGTAGTGTTTGTGCTGGTCTATATGGTTTGCCTAGTGGATGACCTAGATCCTCATCTCTGGGGATCCTGAGCTCCTGATTACCATGCCATTAATAGGTCGTGGTTGCTGAATTTTTCCATTTACAGTTAAAACTGGCCATGGAATATCAAGAGACTCCTTAGTGGATCACCAAAGTTTCAAATGTTTCTGCCTGCTCCATTATGTAGCAGTAACCCCACCTCCTCATGATATCAAAGTCAGTTTCCCCCCACAAGGTGGTAGCTCCTTTTCACTGGCACAAAGACCCCAAAGTGGCAAGGTGGCAGTCAGAGTATTAAGTTAAGTAGGATTCTTTGTTCCCTGGTGGAAGAGTCCTCTTTCTGGAAACTAGGATCTACAGGACCTAAAAATTGTGGGGCTAGGAAGAACAAATTCTTCAAACAGTTTTCTGAGAGCGATGGTGAGTGGAGTCACTCCAACTTCCACTCTTTGATTCTCAGACCCATGTATTGTACTGACTGGGGACACAGTACCACACAACGATTGCTGGTTTAAGGTAAAGAAGGATAGAGACCCATCCTCAAAAAATGTCATCATAGTCAGATGTTCATTCCTTACCAAGGCACAATAGCATAATTTTAGATGCTTTTCAAGGTTAAAATAGAGTTTCACTCTATGCTTCAATAAAATTCTCTGCTACAGATGTCATGACTCTGCTCTAGAACCCAAGCGGTCTTCACCATGACTCTCCTACTAGAATTGCTAGGATAAATATGACTCTAAATAAATATTGACTTATGAAATAATAATAATAACAATACCTTATAGAGTTTAACATGTAGAAAGAATTATAATACCTGACAACAATAGCAGTAAGGTATGCGGTGGGTAGTAAATTGTAATTAAAGGGTTCTAAAATCCTTGCATTGTTCAAGAATTGGGAAAAGTACTAATTTATATTAGAGAAATTTCCATTAAGTCAAGGATGCATATTATAATCTCTTTTATAACACTAAAAGACAGTAAAAGAATGTACAACTAGCAAGTTAATAGACGAAAAAAATAGAATAATAAAAAAAATTTTAATTTAAATTTTATTTTGAAAAGGAAAGAAAAGAGAGAAAAAGGAACATAGAATGTATTGGACAGGTAGAAAACAAACAGGAAGATAGTTGGTTTAAACCCAAATCTCTCAGTCACTCTATCAAATATAAATAGAATAAATACTCCTATTAGAAAGGCAAAGATTTTAAGACTTAATGTAAAACTTCAACTATAGGCTGATTTCAAGAAATACATCTTAAGTATAAAAATACAATGAGGCTGAAAGTGAATGAATAGAATAGAAAAATGTATACTTGCAACCAGTAATCAAAAGAACCCTGATGTCGTTATACTAACAACCTTATGATGAAAGGCTTTATTAAAGGTAAAGATAACATTTCATAATGTTAAAGTATCAGTCCACCAGGAAAATATAAATTTGTATGTTCTTAATGACATAGCCTCAAAATATGCATAACAAAAATTGAGAAAACCAAAAGTAGAGAAATATACAACCATAGTAGGAGATTATGAAACATATCCCTCAGTAACTGATAAAACAAGTGGACAAAATATCAGTATAGATATAAAAGATTCACACCACACAATGAGCAGATGTTACCTAATTGACATATATAGAAAACTGCAATCAATGACTTCAGAATACAGATTTTTTTCCCCCAGTGCACATGGGTGGGAACTCTTCAGAAGTTCCTGAACAACAGGAATCTGAGATCCAGCCTCTCTAATAGAATAAATAACAGATACAGTCATGTCCGTCTTTCCTCCCTGCAGATTTGTGTTTTAATTCTACTCTCCTATTGAGTACCAGGTGGGAGTTTGTTTAGCCAGGGCATGTGAGACACATCTCATTTGGGTATTATGAGTAAAAAGTGAGCGTAGGGCTTCCCTGGTGGCGCAGTGGTTGAGAGTCCGCCTGCCGATGCAGGGGACACGGGTTCGTGCCCCGGTCCAGGAAGATCCCACATGCCGCGGAGTGGCTGGGCCCGTGAGCCATGACCGCTGAGCCTGTGTGTCCGGAGCCTGTGCTCCGCAATGGGAGAGGCCACAACAGTGAGAGGCCCGCGTACCGCATTAAGACCAGGAGTCATACTTTGGAGGAGACTCAAAGGTCTAGCTTGTTACTCTCAATTCCAAAATAGATTACATGTTCCCAGAGATGAGATGGATCTGGTAAAGCACACTTGTGGTGGGAGATGGAGACACACAACCAGGGAGATAGAAGACAAGGAAAAGCAAATCAGGCAAAAGTGAATTGACACAAAGAAACTCCTGAGATGGAATGTGAATACTTGCTGAGGAGTTTTAAGGGCTCCCCAGACCTTGTAGGTCATTCTGGGCTATGCTCCTCTGCTTTCTTGAGCTATTTCAGTGATAGTAGTAGCTTCCTTTTTAATCCTATTTTTTGCATAAGGCATATCTGCCTTTAAAAGTGTACATAATGCATACAGAAAAACTGTGAAGTTCAACACCAATGTTTATAGCAGTCATTTATAAGAATGGGATTTATGATCATTTCTTTTCTTTTTGCTTATATACTCATTTTGCTAAAGTAAATAAGTAAGCATGCATTACTCGTGTAACTCCTTTGTTTCTGCACTTACATTGTAGGACAAATCTTTTTTTTTTTTTTTTTTTTTTTTAACAGCGACCAACCTCAAAAGCCCACAGACCTGAATCAAAAAACTCGAAGCACCAAGTTCCTGAACACTGTCTTGTGATGGAGCTGGAATTGTAGGAACGTTTTCTCTTTGTCAGTTGGATCTAACAACATGTAAGCCTTGAAGGCCTGGTGTGACTATAAAGCAATCCTGCGTCTGGTTCCCACAAACACTCCAAAACGTATAGGTTCAGGAAGTGGTGTCTTTCAAAGAAGTCACTCTGCTCGTATCAGTTTTGGATTTCCTCTCACAAAATTGTCTTCAGAGCTAGTTTAGTAATGCCAAAAGAAAATCAATTTCATTATAATTTGTAAGAAATTCCTTATTAGTACACAATGTTACTCCAGTTTTTACTCCTTCTTTCACTACCTTCTTTAACTAAATTTCATCCCTTCCTTCTTTGTATACTTTGTTTTTACTGCTAATGTGTTTGACTAAGACTTCAAGGACCTATTGTTGAGAACCTGGGGAAAAGAGTGTGGGAAAGGGTTCTGAAGCTTAATAAAGCCTGGGACTTGGGGAGGGGGGCTGGGAGGGGGCTGGACAGTTTGCATGTGAGGCCCAAAGGTAAGGTGATGTTATAATTTATCACCCCATTCTGGGATGGGGACATGATTAATAATTATTCCAGGTCAACCAAGATGTATGGTCACCCAATGGGTATAGGGAGCAAGTCAGGGAAGGCACTCTGACTATTATCTGTCCACTTGGGCTGCCTTTAGGGCCAGAGATGGGTGTAACTGCCTTAGGGTCATAAATGTGAATTGCCGGTTGTAGAGGATGGCTTCTGTTTGAGGATGGAGCTATCATTACATTTGATTATTTGATCACTGGGACAGATCCATGTTTAATTTAGGGAAATCTCATTCAGTAAGAAACAAACTGAATTTGTTGGAATTATTTCTAATAGGTTATTACAATTTTATGACTACCTACACACATTTTTGTTGTTTGTTTTTGCAGTACGCGGGCCTCTCACTGTTGTGGCCTCTCCCGTTGCAGAGCGCAGGCTCTGGATGCGCAGGCTCAGCAGCCATGGCTCACGGGCCCAGCCGCTCCGCGGCATGTGGGATCTTCCCGGATCAGGGCACGAACCTGCGTCCCCTGCATCAGCAGGCGGACTCTCAAACACTGTACCACCAGAGAAGCCCCCTACACACTTTTGGATACTCCTTAGTATTGGAGTATATTTTCTAGGTATTATGACACACCCACCCACCTACATATTTTCTGTCATCTTCTAAGACCCCACTATAACCCTGGAATTTTCATATCTCCTTCTCTTCTCAAAAGGCTAATAAAAGATTAAACAACCAACAAAATCCCTCTAATTGTGTGATCATTCAGTCTAAGTTGTTCCTTCATTCACTGCCCTGTAGTCTATTCCTTTGTCTTGTGTTTTCCGACTTTGGAAAAGCTACAAATTCATTCAGTTTGTTGGCCTTTCCACATAAGTTGTGTATTGTGCCAAATCTCATTCATTCTCATGGAAATGGGCCTATAACACAGTGTCCATACCAATATATTCAGTAAGTATTGCTTTGTTTCTTAAGCCACTATTCATTGTAACGCACGTTTTAAAAAACTCAAAATCTACAAATTCCCTCTTTTAATAGTTTCAAAGCTAACCCTGCTATCTGTAGTACATACTTTTAAAAGAATGCCAACAGAGCAGAATTCATTCATTCCACAAAAGTTTATTGAGTTCCTCTTATTAGTAGGGGCACTGATGAAATACAGGTGAAAACACACAGTTCCTGACCTCAAGACTCTCAAATTCTTGTAGTAATATCAACAAATAGCTACAGCAGACTGTACTAAATGCTGTAGCAGAGGAACATACAAAGCACAATAATGGAACAAAGAGACTTGAGAGACCAACAATTTTGCTTGGTAGGGAGTTAGAAAAGGCTTCTTTTAGGAAACACTTGTGCTGGGTCTGGAAGGTGGAGTGGAAATTTTCTAGGGGGAAAGAAAGAAAAATTTAAAAATTTGAGCCCCTTCTATGAGCCAGACACCTTACATAGAGTATTTAATATACTACTCTCATAAGACTTATCAGACAGGTTTTTATTATTACATTTTTAACAGAATTTTTAAAAGATTAAGTCATCTGTTCAATGTTACAAAGTGGGTGAGCTATGGAGACTGATTCAAGTTCTGTGTGTCTGATTCCAAAATTGTCTATGCTCTTTCCATACTGCTTCCCAGCAGGGCAGAAGGGTATATGATTCGTAGGTTTTTGTTTTGTTTCGTTTCTATTTAATTTTTATTTTACTTATTTTTTATCGTTATTATTTTTTCTGGCTGTGTTGGGTCTTTGTTGCTGTGCGCGGGCTTTCTCTTTGTTGCGGTGCATGGGCTTCTCATTGTGGTGGCTTCTCGCTGCAGAGCATGGGCTCTAGGTATGCGGACTTCAGTAGTTGCAGCACTCGGGCTCAGTAGTTGCGGCACCTGGGTTCTAGGGCACGCGGGCTCAGTAGTTGTGGTGCACGGGCTTAGTTGCTCCGTGGCATGTGGGATCTTCCTGGACCAGGGATTGAACCCATGTCCCCCACGTTGGCAGGCGGAGTCTTAACCACTGCACCACCAGGGAAGTCCCCTGATTAGTAGTTCTAAATCCTGTATGACACCATCTACATAAAGTTCAAGAACAGGCAAAACTTAGCTATGATGAAAGATGTCAGAATAGTAACTATGTTTGGCAGAGGTGATATTTGGGGAGCAGGAGGGAGACTTTTGGTGTACAGTCTTCACAGGTTTATATATGTATAAATTCGTTGAGCTGTACATGTAAGATTTGTGCACTTTATTGTATGTAAATTACACCTCAAAAATCTACATGAAAACGTATTTACTACATGCTCTGGCTTTTATAGGTCAAGAAAGTTGATCTCTGTATTCTCATAATGCCTTTTTTATTGACAGGCTGCTTGTTGTAGATACTTATTTTTCTCTAAATAAAATGGATTAATTACAAGTAGTGACAGTGGATCAGTCTTGCCTTTCTTAAGCATAGGTCTTTACTATCATCTGCTTCCTAACAATCCTAACTGCCAAGATAATAAAATTGTGGATTTTAAGAGATGAAGAGCTGCTTAGAGGCTTCTAGAAGGGTTGCCACGTGGGTCTTTTTGAGACTTTGATGAACGCGAAACTATAGACCTCCTCCCCAAAAATGTACTATGCAAAAAATTTTGCATGGGATTTTGAGATTATCACACCACTTAGGACCCACCTAGCAGCCAAAGATCTCAAATTAAGATTTTCTGAACTAACACAATCATTTTCCAACAGGTGAAAAAAAAATAGGCCCAAGGAAGGAAAGGAGCCTGTTTAGATGCTGAGGGAAGACAGGACCCAGACATTCTGATGCTCAGACATTTATACTGTTCACTCCAACAGCACCTCTTTAGATATCATTAGATCTCCTTTGCCCCAAAGCCTCTATCTGGGGAGATCCTGAGTTCAGAAGAACTTCCATAATATCTTGTATCCTACCCTTTGTAATTGGAATCACATCAGGAGCTGGTCAAATTTTACCTTGTGCTTATTGGAGAACAATACGTGCAAAACTGAGTTGTGACATTAGTCCTTCTTTTTTCACAGACTACCTCAAAGCCCAGAACTAAAGTTAAAATTAAAATGTAATAAAAGTGTTAAAAGTTTTTCTTGGGCTTCCCTGGTGGCGCAGTGGTTGAGAGTCCGCCTGCCGATGCAGGGGACACGGGTTCGTGCCCCAGTCCGGGAAGATACCACATGCCGTGGAGCGGCTGGGCCTGTGAGCCATGGCCGCTGAGCCTGCTCGTCCGGAGCCTGTGCTCTGCAACGGGAGAGGCCACAACAGTGAGAGGCCCGCATACCGCAAAAAAAAAAAAAAATGATAAAAGTTTTTCTTTTCTTTTTTGTTTTTTAATTGTTTGTTTTAGAGAAATCAACCCTAAAGTGTTGCCTATATTTACACTCTGAAACTTAAAACTTTATTCTGTGCTGATCTTTATAACACTGGAAAGATCCCACTGAACTTACTCTTTGTTCTCTAAACGTTTCAATGGTCTCTGATTAAAAAAATAAAATTCCAGCCTGACCCAGGAAATTTGTCCAATCTGTGCCCATTCAGTTTTTCAGTCTGGAGCAGAATTCTTGCACCCAATCCAAACAGAGACTGTGAGAAGTGAGAGGACCCAGAGAGCCTTTTCTTCTGTGTGAAAAGGCCTGATCTTAAGTGGACCAATCAATGAAAGAAAAGGGCTCAAGCTGCAGCCTACAAATTACTTTGAGTTTACTGTGTTTGGGATGAGGTGCAGAAATCACATAGAACTGTAGGTAGACATGGAATAAAAACCACGTGCACATGCATTCTATCTGCAAAGGATTTCCTAGGTACTCACTAAACTATTCCTTCTGCGCAACCATCTTTTGCTTTTCTAGCAGCATGATGTAAGCTTACATTTCTTGAACACTTTACCATATGTGCCAGGTACTGTTCTAAACGCGTATTATTTTAATTTAATCTTCATAATAACCCTTTAAGGTAGTCTTATTACTATGATCATTTTATAAATGAGCAAACAGGTTTTCAAAGGCCAAGTAACTTGGCGAAGGTCACAGAACTTGTAAGTCGCGAAATTGAGCATCACATACAAACATCTGGCTTAAGTACTTGGGTTCGTTCGTCCTTCTCTGGTCAAATAAATAAGTACTGATACATTAAAGACTGGCAAAAACAAAGATTTTCCTAGGTACTGTATTATTTTCACCCAAATCTCCAGCCTTTCTTATTGATGGAAACCGGGTTGGACACACGGAGTGGACAGGGGGCTTCTGGTAGGAACGAGGCTGACGGAAAGAGACAGGGCGGGGGTGGGGTGGGGGCGTGTCTTTTAGAGGGCGTCGTGGCGCAAGGAAAGGCTTCTCCGGGGGTCTCCCCTCCCGGCCCCGACCGCCAGGCTCCTGTAGCCTCTGGGCCGGCAGCAGACCGCCACATCGCTGCGGCCCGGCCCCAGCGCCGTGCGGTCCAATCATCGGCGCGGCCTGGCGCCCCGCCCCTCCGCCGGGGCTATATAGGCCTCGGCCTTGCCTGATGCATCACCGCAGTTGTCGCTCGGGCTTCAGACAGGGATCACCCGAGGAACGGAGGCCACGGACCTGTTCGCGTTCGGTTCCA